>NW_012267262.1:14087632-14087960 GCF_000151885.1 Dipodomys ordii
TCAAGAAAATGTGGTATATATACACAATGGAATTCTATGCCTCCATCAGAAAGAATGACATTGCCCCATTTGTTAGGAAATGGAAAAACTTGGGGGAGAGAAAGAAATGGTGCATAAGTGAAGACTGCGTCTAGAGCCAGGCCCAAAGAAACATAGGCCCCATGGTTTCCCTTATTTGCAATATCTAGTATATGTATGAGTCAAGTGGAAAAGGTCAGATAAAGTGATGTTATGAAAATGAACCCTTAGATATGTATTTTAATGTTTTTTCTTTCATGCATGTGTTTCTAACACATTTATAAGATTATCTCTTTGTTGCTTTGTATGT
>NW_012267262.1:14088420-14192802 GCF_000151885.1 Dipodomys ordii
ACCCCTCTGTACAGTATGTTCACAAATAAAATTAAAAAAAACAAATTAACTATGTGAGCTAGAAAGCAAAGTTATTATCATATGGATACTTCTATTCCTAATTCACCGATGAACAACTGGCGTCTAAAAGACATAAGGTGAATTTTCAAAAACGCTGAGTGGAAAACTGGTTCCAGTGACTCCATATAGTGGAGTTTGTATTGCACCCTATCATGTGGCTACCAGCTATGCATGTATCTCTTTGCTGGGCATCTCTTGGGTACTTGTATTTGTGCATATATGTGTATGTGTGATGCTGTTGTTATTGTTGGGGGAGAGAAAGAAATGGTGCATAAGTGAAGACTGCGTCTAGAGCCTAATAAAAGCAAAGATCAGGAATATAATAAACAGACTAGGGATTATGACAAATAAACAACCCCATCAATTGATCATCAAATGAGCAGCTTAGGCCAATGTGATGACTAATACTTCAGTGAGATATTCAAGACCATTTTCAGTGTGAGTAGTCAAAACAATAATGTCGTTAAACATCTTTATTGGCTGTGGTTGCTTTGGGGCCTCATTTTCCTGTTAACAGTAGGCTAGGTGGGGAGATAACAATGACACATGCCTGTGAAGGGATCAATGCACATCTATTCAGTAATCATGGGAGTGCTTAGCAGCAAAGAAAAGAGTCTTCATCTCGAGGGCCAACTCTAATTGACTGGTAGTGGCTCTTTGGTGAACTGGATTGCACTGAGAGAAAATTGACGGGGCTCTGAGACTTTGTGGAAATATGCCACTAATTGGTTAGTCGTATCTGACATGGAGAACTAAATTAGAGTCCATTTGGACAGGGATTGGTTTCTGTCCCTTATATGTACTGCTATTTCCAGCATTTATGATAACACCCTGAATAGAAATATATGTTGGAGGAATAAGCATTAAGGAAAGGAAATGAGGTCATGAGGGTCAAGTAGAAATCATCCCTGGTAGAGATCGGACTAGAATGAGAAATCTTAGGATGTGCTGCTAAATAGTCTCCTTCAGTGGAACAGAGACTTGCCAGAGTTTACATGGTGGCAGGACAGAACCCAGCTCCTAGCTCTGATCAGGCTGTCTGCCCCCTGTCATTGGCCATCCTTCCTTTTCCAGGTGTTATGTACAGTGGGATTCCACAGACAAGCCAACAATGAGTCCCAGCCAGAGGTACTTGGAAGCCATTACAAACCCACAGGGTAAGGGCAGCAGTTACATCCGGAAGCCAGGAAGCCTGAGGAAGCTTCCATTTGAGGAAATGCTGTCACTCTGTCCCTGAGTGCACTTTTGTGCTGTCACAGTCAGCCTCAAACCTGTCATAATCTGGAACCTGGCAATTAGGGAGGCCACTTCCAGCTGTTCCATGCTTGCCTACTTGGTCGTGGTTCCCTCCCACTTTCCCTCAACGTGTCCATTAGAGAGGGAAGGGTCCCCGATGTAAGATTGCTCCCTGATAGCCAGGCAGGGCACAGAACAGCCAAATTTATGTCAGAGAGCTGAAATCTGTTATTGCTGACAACAGTAATAAAGGTACCTTGAACATGACCTAGTTTATTGCTCTCAGCACCTGGTCTGAGTTGGTAAATTCCTTTTTTGAGACAACTGACTGGTCATGTAGACATCCAAAGGGGAAAATGGAAATAGGGCTCTTCTGGTGTGAAGTTTCAGATATAGAGAGAGAGAGAGAGACAGACAGACAGACAGATAGACACACAGACACAGAGAGACACAGAGACAGAGAGAGACAGAGATCAGAATGCGCATGCGCGCGCGTGCACACACACACACACACACACACACACACACACAGAATCAGTGAGTGACACACAGAGAGAGGAGAGGCAGAAGAGTAAGCACAGGTGTGCTCATTTGTTAGCTATAGCAATTACTACCATTTGTTAAATGACAAACACTGGAATATGCGTTTTAAACATATTTTTTTTATCTTCATGACAACCAGGCAAACTAAATATTATCCCTCATCAAGAGAAGTTAATATCCCTACTTCAGTGATTAGAAAACCAGAGTTCAGAGAAGGTAAGTAACACATCTAACACCGAGCAGTTTGGACTCAGTTCTGTCCAAACCCAGTAGTGAAGCTCTTCACCCATGGTGCTGATTTTTGTTTATCATATCCATTTGGTGTCTTCGGGTTTATTTCATGGAAAGGCTCCAGATATGCTTCCTCCCCTCATCCACTTTTGGGTTCAGTGTGGGGAGTGGATGGCTCCAATGACAGGGGTGTGGAATGCTCACGGGAGGTACATGTGCATGCTCCTGTGTGAATCCTAATTGCATGGAGCATGATCACATCCTATGTACCTATAACAGTGTTTTATTAATTGTGGTCCTACATCTCTGCTGGCAGCCCACTGTAATCTGGAGGCAATAGGCTAGAAAGTGACTAATGAGGATGATTTCTTGATCAATGGGGCTGTTCTTTCTGGATTTAAAAGGGCCTTGTTATAACGACAGCTTCTCTACATCATATCTTCAATGTCTAGATAGAAAAACACTGAAATGAGAGGAGCGGAAAGAGGGTGGAGGGTATGAACGACTTCATGCACTGTGTACATGTCCAGAAATATTACAACAAAGCCCCTTTATATGACAGAGGAACTCAAAGATAAAAATAAAAAGAATGTTAAAAAAATAAAAGCACTAAAAAAATGAAACATTTACGACTTTTGGAGAATGGTCCCTGGAGACAGGCTATCCTTCATGCTCCAACTTTTGAGGGCAGGAAGGCAGTGAAGCTTAGAAATCCACCAATGCCAGATATGGCTGTGAGCGTTTGCTGGGGTGTACCTCCTACTTGTCTCTTGTATCCATGCTCACACATGCCTCGTTTCTAATGACTCCTCATTTCCACCAGACGCTCATCTCTAGTAAATCATCTGGTAATCCAGCTCCTGACATATGCCTCTCATTGGGTGACTTTCTCTCTTTACCCACAGCTGGGTTCAGCCTGAAGCTCAGCCTGGGGCTCTCAGAAAACAGACAGTGTGTGTGGAGAAGGGTAGCCTGTCTTTAGAGTTCATTTGATCAAGACTTTTTGCTTTGAAAATGTTCTTTCTGTCTTTAATGGCTATCATGCTCAAATAATTTTCCTTAGTCATTCTTTTTTTTCTTTGAACTTGGAACAACTTTAGTAGTTGGAGAATATTAGACCACTTGAGTGATGCTGAAAGGGCTGACATCCCAAAGATGATCAATCCTAAGGATTTTCAGAACTCTCTGAACTCATGACCTCTTAGGACTAGAATACTGTACACACTGTAGCCAGGATTCACAAAAGGCAAAGACAGGTGCAGACAGAAAGGAGATGTACGAAAGGGAAAGACACCCAAGACAATGACCATTTCTTATTTTTGCAAAGGGGCAGTTTTTACCTCTGCTAAGAGTTCGAGGAAAGTACAGGTAGGAGAATCAAGGGTCCAAGTAGGCTTCTGAAAAAGGCAGAGAGAACACATTTTTTTGATAAATACTGGAGCATGAACTTAGGACCTTGAGTTCTTACTTGCCTTTTTAATTTTTATTTAGTTTTTTTTTTGCTTATGGCTGGTGCTCTACTCTTTGCTCTCCCGCTTTTGGCTTTCTGCTGGTTAATTGCTGATGAGAGTCTCTCTGATTTGTCTGCCCAGGGTAGTTTCAGATCTTAGCTTCCTGAGTAGCTAAGATTATAGATAGGAGCCACCAGTACCCAACTTTGAGACACTATTTGAAAAACAAACTAAAAGTCAGAGCACTTTCCTACTGACTCTCAGTCCCTCCAGTAATAGTAACAACAACAGCAACAACAATAATCACACCACAAGTATCAGAGACAGAAGGGGTAAGGTGTTTATGTCAGTGTTTCTCATCTAACATTCAACACAACACCTATAACACAATTCTATTCCTATTATAGCAAACTGGGGAAATGAAGAAGACGACTCACAGCCTGAACAACTGGCTTGGAATTTACAGTTCCTCCAAGCCCCAGCTAGGACCAAGGGACTCAACTGCTACAGACACCTGCAAGGCATTTGTAGCACATGGTATGCTCTGAATCCCTGGATTAGACAGGAGATGGGGTTTAACCCACTGACTGACTGATGCTCTATTATTGGTGCAGTTTCTCTTTCATCCACGGATATGGGCTCCCTCCATCTCTCTGTGGTCTCATTGCTGCCATCCTGAGCCTATTCACTCCAAATACAATGTGCTACTTCCCTTCAATCAAGCATCTGATGTCTGATGGGCTTTTTATTGAAGTGGTCCAAGTTGGATTCTGCCTTTCATCACTGTAAATCCTAGAAGTCATATCCCATTCCTGGCACCTCTTTCTACTCATCTGCTGTACAAATTCTATTGGTGGGGAATTCCCTATTTATGAAGGATCATGCTTCAGTCATCTTTTGATTAAACTTAATAAGTAAACAGACTCGGATTTTACTTGGGGAGGGGGGAGAGAAAGGGCATCTGGATCTGGAGAGGCATTTGAGGTACAGGGGAACAGTTGGTTTGAATAAGGTCACAGATTAATTAGAACTGAGCTTAATTAAAGCTGCATGAGCATCTGGACGGCTTTGCCAACAATGGGGATCATCTGGGCGTCTCTGAACAGTCGTCTTCTCTGCTGGGCTCTCATTCTCTGGTTTGGACCTTGCTTCCAGCTGCTGTGATGGACTCCTGTGCCTGAAAACATTTCCAAGTCAATTATACAGGCTTTTCGGTGGCTGCTTAGTTCGGTTATAGCACTGTTGTAATGAAGTCAAGGTCTTAGCTTGATCTCCATCCATGTGGACCTCAGTTTAGCTGTCCCGAAGCCCTGATTCAGTTTTATTTCCCAATATGGGAAGGGAACAACACATACATGGGGATGGATGGGAATGTGTGAGTATAGGCTGCAAAAGGTGGGAATTCATGTTTCCCATCACCTATGTCTTCCTTCTATCTGGAGCTGGGATGGCTTTATGTACTATTAGAGTGACAGAGATGTCCAGCTAGTGCATCCCTGAAGGAGTCAGGGGGCTAGAATCTTGTGAATGAATGTGATGGATGAGCACACCAGTAGTGCATGCTACTAGGCAGCCATGCTTATTCTTTTCTTCATCTATCTCTACCTTTTCCACCCTGATACTATTTGGAAAGTTTTTGATCTGACCATTTGTTCTATTTTGCTGTAGCCAATTATAGCTTCAAATGTGATGTATATTAGAATGCCTATATAGTTTTTTTGGGGGGGATCCTGTTGTGGGCCTGAACTCTGGGCCTGGGCGCTGTCCCTCAGCTCTTCAGCTGAAGGCTAGCACTCTACCATTTGAGCCACAGCGCCACTTCTGGCTTTTTTTCTGCTTATGTGGTGTTGAGAAATCGAACCCAGGGCCTCAGGCATGCAAGGCAGGTGCTCTACCACTGAGCCACCTTCCCAGCCCAAATGCCTATATTTTTGAGAGAGATAAGACTTTATTTCCAAATCAGTGGTTTCCAAACCATCCCGGAGGTGATTGCAGTTTGCCTGGTGTGGAAGGTGTTCCCAGGATATGGACCACTCAGTGATAACCTAGAATGTTCTAGGAAAGCCTTGGTGGGCTGGTCCTGCTAATCTAAGAATTTTAGGCAGGATGATTGCATGGCATAAAGGCAGAACTGGGATGGAAGTGTCAAGAGAGGTATTCTCGTCATACAGAGCCGGAAGTCCCTATTTCCAAGGCAGCCAGATAAGAAACATTTTAAATGTTTTATGCTTTGAGTTTGTAGCCAAGGCTGCCCTTGAAATGCATTTGAGAAACTTTGTATGAGGACCAAAAGAAATCAGTAAGGAACAAGAACAGGGGGGATGTCAGAGGGAAGATAATTTCTACATTCCCTATTTTACCAAGAAGACACCTACTATTGACACAGGAAAGCAGCCCTGGTTGTTGTGATGACCAGAACATGAGGATTAAGTAGTGTGGAGAATCAGTAGGAAAAGCCTGTTTTGACAGCAGGACAATATTTGACATAGTTTTCATTTTTTTCCCTTCTCATTTCTGTGTAGAAGCATGAGTCCAGGTGCTAATAATCCTTACCTAGAAGAGTTTGTGTCAGATAGAAAGCCAGAGTTGCTGACAGAATGTTTTCTTTCCTGGCTTATGTTTGCACAAGTCTCATCTAAATGGTGTTCTTGGGCAAATGCTTTGAATTCAATGGTAGGGAGTAGATGCAAGGTTTCTGCAAACATTAAAGGTGGATGGCTGAATAAGAGCTCCGAAGACAATGGCTGTCTGGGCACCTAAGACCTTGGATATGTCCTATTTATTCCTTCCTTCCACAAATATAGCGTGTAAGGATGAAGCTGCCTTCCTTTGGGGACTGTTAGTTCATGTCTGTTTTTCTTAGTTCTGTCTCCCAGGAACTGTCATTGTTACCATGACAGTAAGCAGCCCTTTCATACTGAGCTGGCTTGCATGCTACCCAGCCTTTTCAAACCCTCCTTTGTATGGAAACTTTTGGCAATTTGTATCTCACAGGTTATCGTTAGCTGGTGCTCCTTTACATGTTCTTAGAGTGTAGTATTTTCATCCTGAAAAAGATAAACTGTCTTCCTGACCGTATCACTTGTTCTGCAGACTTCTTAGGTGATGCTCACATTTCTCAAAAATAAGTGTGTTTCATATTTACTTCATACATTCCATATTTCTTCTGGGTCCTTAAATATAAAACCCAAACCAAAACACAAATGCATTTTCTGTTCTTAAAATATAGTGGGCTATTTCTGCTTCCTCTTCTTGGATTTCAGAAAGGAGACTAAGAACCAGAGCATATAAATTCCATCTTAAAGAATATTAAGAGGCACAGGTTACTCACAATGATAGAGGAAGGTATGTCAAGGGCAACAGACATGAAATAGTGATGCTTCCTTCTAGGGAGGATGACCTAGGGATCAGTCCTTTGAAGTCAGTAACAAACCATTGGGACAAAGTGCAACTCACGAGGCATCCCAAGTGACATGTTTGTTTCTGTCATGTAAAATTAGTTTCCCATCTATAGTTGGACAATGGCTTCAGTGTTATTTAGATGATCAGATTATTATTATGATTGGTTTAATTTTTTACTTTCTCCCAGTTTTTCCTTTCCACCCCCAATTGTATAGTTCATTTTCAACATAGTGCCTAGTGAGTATCACTGCTGCTTTTGTTCACCCTTTGTCCCACCATTTCTGTGCTCACCTCTTACCCTCCCCCAAACAGCTAAACTTACATACCAAAGGCACAGAAAAGAACAACAGCAACAAAGGAGAAAGTAAAAGCAAAAACAGAAGACAACATAATGAAAAACCTCTTGCTTCCATTTCTTGGAGTTCATTTCAATAAACAACATTTTATATGATCATATGTACATAGCTATTGAGCCTTTGTGAGTCTCTCCTAAGAATATCCTCTTTTTGCTTCACTGTGTGAATGCTTAGAGTCTTCCTTAATTAACCATGTCTAAGTGTAATTATTTTTGTTTACCATTCAGTGTATTTTCTTGTAGATTTATGCATATAAATTCTACTTACAACAAATGAGGGAAACCATGCAACCTGTGGTTCTTTAGATCTGGCTTACTTTGCTTAACATAATATTTTCCCGTCTTTACATTTCTTTATGAATGGTACAGTATCTATCATTCTTTTGGTGAAAGCGTAGAATTCCATTAAATATATATACCACATTTTCTTGATCCATTTATCTACCCAGGGACATCTGGGTTGATTCTGTATCTTGGCTACAGTAAACAATGCTGTGATGAACATCCTTGTGCTGGTAGCTTTAGTGTGACCTTGCTTGAGTTCTATTGGGCAAATGCCCAGGAGTAGAATTGCTGGGTCATAGGGAAGCTCTATGTTTAGTCTTTTGAGGAATTTCCATACTGTTTTCCAGAGTGGTTGAACAAGCTTACATTCCCACCCACAGTAGTAGTATTCCCTTTTGCCACATCCCCACCAGCATCTGCTATTGTT
Organism: Dipodomys ordii; assembly: GCF_000151885.1. Classification (NCBI taxonomy): domain Eukaryota; kingdom Metazoa; phylum Chordata; class Mammalia; order Rodentia; family Heteromyidae; genus Dipodomys; species Dipodomys ordii. The sequence goes on from NW_012267262.1 coordinate 14,096,411, forward strand.
TGTTTTCTTGATAATGGCCATTCTAACTGGGGTGAGGTGGAATCTCAATCTTGTTTTGATGTATAGTTCCTGTCCAAAATTTGATCCTCCTCAAAGAGTTTGCTAAAATATGAACCATGTTATCCCAAATCCTAGGTGTTCCCTAGATTTCATGTATTCTTTTCATGGAGACTTTCCATATTTTTTTTTCCAGTGGAATCTGCCCAAGTCTGGTTATATCTAGCTGCAAAGAAGTGAAAAATACATGTCATTCTCCTCAGTAATATATAAGGATAAAAGAGAATTAATGTTAGCAATTCGTGGTAGACATGGTTTATTATTAGAGCAGGAGGATTATGAGAGAATAATTATAAGAACTTTTTGCTAGGCCTTGCTGATAAAGAGAAGGCAGGTAGGACTGATGAGAAATTGTAGACAAGTATATTACTAGGAAGTATACCATGCTTGAGGCATAGTGGAAGAGACAATATATGTTGTGCAAAGGCCAGATAACAATGGTTAATATTGACCAGGGCAAGAAAAATGTAAAAATCTTAATTAAACACACAAATTCATGCAAAAAGAAGAAATGAAGGGAGAACTCCATTTAGATTAGCACAGATCCTTGTAGAATTTTGTAGATATTTCCTTATTTAAAGATGTTAATTAAGCAGAATCTCTTCAGAAATATAAGAAATCATGACTATTTTAATAGAAAGGTCCTATCATGTACCTGAAAAAATTATCTTAAATGAAGAAAAGAAAGATGTGGATTAATGAACAATAAGCTGTACGTTGTGTAATAAACAAGTAAATAAAACTATTTATTTTTGTTTGCATTGAATATCAATGAAATCATCTCTAAGAACTGACCAAACAGCCTTTGTCATGGAGCATTTTTTTTCTCAACAATTTTGCTAAATATTCTCAAAATACATAATTCTGATTTTTGCTACTTTCCTTCTTGCTATTTATCATCTCACTAATCAGTAATTTATAACTGTAGGATATTCCTATATGTCATTTGGGACATTTTATAATGTTTGGACCCAGTTTTGATTGTGACAGCTCTGGGTGGGAGATTGTGTTCTACTGGTCTCTGGTGGAATGTAGAAGACATCAACTAAACATCCTAGGATACAAAGTACAGTTCCCATAGCAAACATTGATCTGATCCAAAATGTCTCCAGTGATGATGTTGGGAAACCCTGGTCTCAAGTTACATACAATGAGATACCAACAGAATAACAAGTGGATCTTCTGGAAAGCCATCTTAGGAAAATTGTGCTGCTTAGAATGTGCACATGCTGTCAAATTTGAAGGCAAAAACAAGAGTCATACACTAAGGATGGCTGAAGAGCTGAAAGAGCCTGAGGCTTTGATAATCCTTCTTTGATTTATCAACTAAGTTTTGAAATATAACTAAGCATGGTGGCTCATAGCTATAGGCCTAGATATTCAGGGAGTTATGGGTCTAGGTCAGCCTGGACTAAAAGTTTGTAAATTTCTATTTCAACCAATAAAATTCTAGATATGGTGCCACATGTGTGACATATCAGCTCCTTGATAATCATCAATAGAAGGATCATTGTCCAGACTAGTCTGGGCAGAATGTGAGATCATATTAAACTTGCTAGGCAGCCGCTATATCTTGAGATATAACCCTGTGAGGCCATATTAAAAGACAAGAATAAGAGCAAAGAAGAAAATGAAAGCATAAAGGGCCAGAGACATGAATCAAATTGTAGAATGCTTACCTAGCAAGAGCAAAGCCCTGAGTTCAAATTTTAGTTATGCAAAAGAAATTTAAACAAATTTGCAAAAAAATAAAAACACTTCTGCGTATCTAGTATGTTGGTGTGGTGCCTTGCGGGTACTTACTTATACAGTAAGGTAAAAAAGCCACTGGAAAATTTTAAACAGGAAAATACAATCTGACTTTATCTTTTAAGGCATCACACTGTGCTGCTGAGATGAGTGGAATTTGGGGTTTGGGGAAGAGAGAGCCCTCTAAATTATTATAAGGAGTCACTCATGAAATCACTTCAGCCACAGTAGTGGCTTAGGCTAAAGCAATCATGTGAAGCTAGGGAGAAGTCTCATTGCTTATGTATGGTGTAAGGCTAACAGGGTTGATTTATTGGTGACTTGGCTTGACTCTTAGAGACAGAGAAGAGTCGCTGCTGCTGCTGAGGTTTTGGCCAGAACACAGGAAAGATGTGGGTTGCCACAGACTGAGGAGGAGGGTAGAGGAGCAGAAGACTGCTTTTGGAGAAGTTTTATTCTACATATGAATTGGAAGCATCCATTTAGGCATTTGTATTTGGCAAGTAAGTCGAATTACTTGCCATCGCTCTTTTGACCTATAAAATGGCAAATTTTTGAGTCAGTCTTTATAAATTTGGGATTCAGGGGAGAGTTCTGGGTTGTGTTTGTCCATTTTTGGAGAGATTGGCCTGTGGGCCTCACTCTCATGAGACTGGTTGGTCTAAAGGTCATACAGGTAGTTAGGTTCTGCTCAATACCATCTAATGCTATTAGATGTAACCCTCTTTACCAGATGGGAAAGCAATTTTCTTATCTTATTCAAGTGAGAGAGAGGATGAGAATTTTACATTTGTGGGTGACATCAGCATTTGGTACCAAAGGCTGGATGGCCTCCAGATGGGGCTGCTCTAGGCTTGGCAAGTCATATGAAGTCATGCTCACTTGGCAGAAGAGTACGTGGCATTGGATGTGTTTCAATTCATTGTTTTTTTTTTTTTTGACACTGGCAAATGCATCTCTCTTTTCATCCTTTGCCGTTCTTTTGGGCAGTAGCATTTAAAGGTTTCTTCATTGAAGTATGGCATAGAGAGAGAAAAATGTCTATATCAAGAATTTTCACCAAGGGCTACATATAAATGTAATCAGCATCCACATAGGAAGTATAACAGTGTTTACTAGAATCCTGGGAACCTCCCTTACCCGACTTCCTAGTCACTCTTTAAATTTTTTAAAATTTATTGTTACTATAGAGTTGATATACAGAGGGGTTATAGTTACATGAATCAGTTAATGAGTAACGAGTACAATTCTTTTTGAACCATGTCTCTCCTCTTCCCTCCCTCTCTCCCAGTTTTTCTCTCCCGTCCTCATCCACAAGATATACAGTCCATTTTCCACATAGTGTCTAGTGAGTACCACTGTTGTATTTGTTCACCCCTGTCCCACCTTTTCTGTGTCCCCCTTATCCTCCCAAATACAAACAAACCTTCCTAGTCATGTTTATCCTCACAAACAAAACTGTCAGAAAGATTTTTTCATCATATGAATTTTGCTATGGGTATTTGGGATTTTTCTTTTTTTTTAACAGTGATAAATATTTCTCTTATGATAGCTCTTGTTCTCGCCTTTTGATGAATATTTGCATTTTACATCTCTACCTAGAGGTAGAATTTCTGTGTCAGAGGACATAAATATGTTTAGATCTGGTGGGCACTGGAAGTTTCTCCAAGGAGAGGTGTCATGACATTTTCTCATGGTCAGTAAGAGAATGAGAGCTCTGGATGCTCTACGTCATCACCAGTACTTGGCATTTTTTCTGCTTCTCATTTTAGCCAGATTATATTTCTAATTTTTAGTTGATGATTTAATGAGGTTGAGCACTTCTTCACATGGGTTGGCCATTTAGGCATCTACCTTTGTGTGGTGCTTGTTTTTCGTCCATTTTTTTTTCTGTTGAGTTATTTGTCTCTTTCTTGTGTTATTTATGTAATTTGGATGAGTCATTTTAGGCTATATATATATATAATATATAGTATTTTCCCACTGATTGATGGCATCCAATTGATCATCAATTTCTTTCCTTATGCTTAATGTATTTTAGTTTAGTTTGGGAGAATTGCTTACCTAAGTGGTGAAGATATTGTTTCTTTGTTTTCCCTTAAAAGACATGTTTTATCTTTTGCACTGGCATCTACAGCCTATCTGAACCAAATCAATTTATTGATTTGGGTGCTGGAGATAGCACAGAGAACCTTATGCAGGCAAAGCATGTGCTTAAAACTGAGCAACACCAGCTGTGCACTTGTGTTTTTTTTTTGTTGGTTGTGGGGCTTGAACTCTGGGCCTGGGTGCTGTCTCTGTGCTCTTCAGCTCAAGGCGAGTACTCTACCACTTGAGCCACAGTGCCACTTCTGGTTTTCTAGTGGTTTATTGGAGATAAGAATCTCATGGACTTTCCTGCCCCGGCTGGCTTTGAACTGCAATCCTCAGATCTCAGCCTCCTGAGTAGCTAGGATTATAGGCGTGAGCCACCCGGAGTGTATGATGTTTTGATTCAGTTATTTTTGTGGTGCTGGGGATCAAACCCAGGGTTGTGAAGAAGAGAGGAAAAGGCTTCACCACTGACAGTCTATTTTTTATTTTATTTTTACTGTAAAAGTGATATTCAGAGGGGTTACAGTTACGTCAGGTAATAAGTACTTTTTTTTTTTATCAAACAGTGTCACTGCCTCTTTCATTCTCTCCTAGTTTTTACCTGCCTGATTTCCCTCCCCTAAAGTTGTATAGTTCATTTCCAACATAGTAGCTAGTGGGGTTCACTGTTGAATTGGTTCACCCTTTGTCCTATCGTTTCTGTGCGTCCCCTTCCCCTCCTCAAATCAGATAAACTTACACACAAAACAAAGGGTGCAGAAATCAAAAACAGTGGCAAAGAGGCAGGTGGGAAGAGAATTGCAAACAGCACAATATTAAAAAAAACCTCTTGTTTCCATTTCTTGGAGTTCATTTTGATAAGCATCATTTTAGGTGATCATATGCACATAGCTATTGAGACTTTGTGATCCTCTTTATTCTTTTATAAATACCCATTGACCTATACTTCTGTGTTGAAGAGACCACATTCTTTTCCTTAATATGCTAGAATGTCAATTTTGTTATAAATTTATGATTGTAGATACAAGGTCTGTTTCATTTAATTAATTCTGGCATGCTGATACTTGAAGTCAAGACCTTGAGCTTGCTAGGCTGGCACTCTAACACTTGTGCCTCACTCCATCCATAGAGTCTGTTTCTGTATTCTGTTGCATTGTTTTATTTTTTTTATACTTGGGCCTATACTTTACTGTTAATAACTCTAGCCTTACATATATTAATGTGATGAATATTAATATCTGGGTAGTATAAAATCTTCTCACTTGTATATTCCTTTTGTAATTGTCTTTGACTACTCTTACCTTCTTTTATTCCATGTAATGAAAAAAATTAGGTTTGTAAATTTCCTGAACAAATGACTGCTAAGATTTAAATTTAAATTTGGAGTTCACTGAATCTTGAAATCAGTGCGTGGGAAATTATTGCCAAATTTACATTCTTGAGTCATGCAAACCTAGACTTATTTAGATTTCAGTCAATATCTCTCAATATTTGATAGTTTTCTTCATAGAAGTCCTACATACATTTTTATTAGATCAAGTCTTTGACATTTAATTCTTTCTAGACTATTGTAAATAGAATCTGTTTTAGAATTTCATTGATTCTCTTTGGCTTCTTCTCTAGTGTAGACCCCACAACATCAGAGAGTAGGGACTCATTCTTTAATTTCTTATATATTATCAGAAAGAAAAGAGGCAAGAGAGAGACAGAGAGAGACAGAGAGAGAGACAGAGACAGAGAGACAGAGAAAGAGACAGAGACAGAGACAGACAAAGCAATTTACCCAGCAAGATAAAACCTAGACTCACTTTGAAAATGGACTGAAATGACTCAGGGTCCTATGATGGCTCTTGAAATATCTCACAGTGACTATCATCCGCACAGCTCCAGACCTGATAAGTGCCTGTGATATTGTGATTAACAGAGGGTTGGTAGGTTGTCCTAAAGGTACAATACCTTTTCAGAATAACCTTTCAGTTACTCTGAGTATTTCTTTTGTTTGATTTCCACTATTTTGGGGTTTACTTTCTGCTTGATTTCTTCCACAAACTCTATGACGATCAGGGTTTCTCCCTATCAGTGAGACATCATTTCAGTGGCTGAGACGAATGCTTCTGACCCTCAGCAGAAACCAGAGCCCTACTCTGCTTCACATGGATAACCTTTAAGAAGCAGGCTGTGGGTTGCAGTTTCTCCTTCCTTTGTGTTCCCCAGCCAGTTAATTATTCTTAACCTGTCAGCTAAGAATGGCATTATGTACATATCTTTTCTTTGAATACAAATAAAACCTGGAAGTTCAGGATTTCTTTCTTCTTGTGGGTGGGCCAGATTGCCTGTGTAAATGTTACCCAATGGGGAATAATTGACATAGGTATAACAGACTGGGCTAAAGACCTCAAAAGAGATGATGGTTTAACAATGAGGCAGTAGACAATGCTTTGCTCATGCCTGGGGCAGATACACTGGGCTAAAGACCTCAAAAGAGATGATGGTTTAACAATGAGGCAGTAGACAATGCTTTGCTCATGCCTGGGGCAGATACATTGCTTTTTGCCTCCAAGCATCTAGTTGCCCTTCTCCTTAAGTAGGAAGGTCTCTTCTAGGAAGCAGCTTCCTCTCCATTCTTAATCTATTTATCTATTTGCTTTGGGTGCTCTGTGGGTACACATTTAAGCCAGAGAATGTTTTCTTCCTAGTGATTCCTTTAGGAATGGATATCCTAGTCCAGTTCATGTTTCTGTAACATAATACCTAAGAATCAGGAATATGTAGTGAAGAGAAATTTAATTGACTCATGGTGCATGCATCCAACTCCAACATCAAGTGGTGACTTTTGTTCGTTTGTTTGTCTTCAGTTGGTTACAGGGATTGAACTCTGGGCCTGGGAGCTGTCCTTCAGCTCTTCAGCTCTACCACTTGAGCCACAGCACCACTTCCAGTTTTCTGGTGGTCTATTGGAGATAAGAGTCTCATGGACTTTCCTACCTTGGCTGGCTTTGAACCGTGATCCTCAGATCTCAGCCTCCTGAGTAGCTAGGATTGCAGGCATGAGCCACCAGTGCCGGCTTAAGTGGTGACTTGTTGCTGTGTGGTCCTTGCATGCAAGATGAGGTGAGGGGAGGGAAAGGTAGGTAAGGGAAGAGGAGGAAAAGAGAGAGGGGGAGGGAGAGGAGGGAGAGTAGGAGGAGGAAGGGGAGAGAGAGAGAGAGTGAAAGGGAAGGAGGGAGAGAAACAAGGAGAGAGGCAAGAAAGAAGAGAGGGAGGAGAGAGAGAATCTTAACTTTTCCCTTTATAAGGAGTCTACTTTTGTGACAACAAGAGAATTCCCTTTATCAGGGTGAGTCTCAGTTTCTTTGTTAGAAGAGTAGAGGGCCAGAGACACTTGTCCAGTCACTAGTTTGGTTAATATAAAAATACTTCAAATACAAACACATTCAAATTTCACATGTCATCATTATGCTTCATGAAGGGAAGCTTCAGGAACGTCTTGTGTTTCTAAATCTCAGATAAAAGCAAAACCCATTTCTACAAAATTCTTAAAGTGTTGACTTACATTTCTAATCTAGGTATTAGTATATTTTTCCCAAAGGCATACTTAATTCATCAAGCTTGCTTCACCAGGATTTAGCAAACAAATCAGAGTCGGTTTCCAATTTTAAAGCCATACTAAGGGCAGATTTCACATCAAGTCAACGTCTTACTTGAATAAAAAGGTAAAGAAAGAGGGAACAGTTTAAAGTCAGTCTTCCACCTACTCGGCATCTGTTATCTTCAACTCCTTTTGACCAGCCCACCTCCCCTTCCACCAGTCCCTGGCTCTGAGAGGACACTTTGATTTCTAAGTGCAGGGCATTCTCTCGATGACAGTCTCTAGTTCAAGGATGGAAGAGTTTTCTGAGCTGGCTTCACTGCACTGAAGGGAGACTTTTCTACTTGTCACTGGCTGTGATGAAGGCAAGCAGCTGGCAGAGGAAGCTGGCACCGGGAAAACAAGAGGAGAGTAGCCGAGAGTGGACCTGGGTTTGGCTATAATCTAGTATGTTTCTGGGCTTCTATTTTTGGGGACATCACAATGTAAGACAGTTTGACTTTTCTTTTCCTTTGAAGACAAAGATATTCTTAATGATACTGCATGTTTTTTAAGTGGTTTTTGGAAATCTTTGGGATAAAGCTACAGCAAAAACCCACATGTTTGGAACATATTGTTTTGTGTATATCTCTGTTGTGTTGGTTTACCCCTTGTCCTTTGTCTCACCATTCTGTTGTTCCTCTTCCCTTCCCTAATTCAAATAAACATAGTACAATACTAGTACCAAAACCAAATACAATGATCACAGGGGATATGCCACAGGGGGAAGAACATACAAAAGAAAGAAAAAAATCACATAGTACATTAAAAACAACAACAGCAAAGAAAAACCTCTTGTGTCCATGTCTCGGAGTTCATCTCACTTAGAATCATCTTATATGGTCATATGTACATAGCTAATGAGCAATTCTGGATGGTTGGGGGAGGAAAAGTAGGAGAAAAATGAGGCAAGGGTTAATATGTTTGACAAGAAATGTGCTTATTACCTTATTCATGTAACTGTAGTCCCTCTGTACATCACCTTGACAATTAAAAAAAAACATGTTTGGTTATTTTCTCCTCTATGTTCAACAGTATTGATCTTCTTTGGAAGATCAGAAAAGACATGCTGCTAGTTACTCAAATTCATAATTGAACAAGGACCAACCATCTGTGTATTGCTATGTCCACCTATTATTGTCATTTGAGAACAATATATTTAGGAGTGCTTACAGGTAGTCAGACTAGAAATTCTAGGAATCAGGGCTGACAGATTTGTGAATTAAAAGGCTAATTGCCCTGAATTTGAAGTTGAATTTTTGAATAATACTTTTTAGTACTAGTATGCAATATTTGGAATGTATTTATGCTAAAAAGTTGTTTTCATAATAATTAGAATATGCCTATAAATCTACAAGTAAACCCAATGGAAAGTAACCCAATGGAGAGTAAAAGACAAATAATTATACCTGGATGTGATTAATTAAACTGCAGTATAAACATTCACACAGTGAGAACAAAGGAGGATATTCTTAGGAAAGGATCACAAGGGCTCAATAGCTATGTACATATGATCATATAAAATGATGCTTATTGGAACTCCAAGAAATGGAAACCAGAGGTTCTTTTTATTGGACTGTTTGCAGTTCTTTTTTTCTTTTTCTTTTCTATTTCTTTTTCATTTTTCTTTGGTTTATTCCCTTCTGTGGCTGTTAAGGATTTCTGTACACTTTGTCTTGTATATAAGTTTATTTGATTGGGAAGGGGAAGCACAGAAATGGTGGGACAGAGGGTGAACCAATTCAACAGTGAAACCCACTAGCCACTGAATTATACAACTTAACAGAGAAGGAAGTTGGGATAAGAAAAACAGAATGAGGGAAGGGGTGGCACTGTTCAAAAGGAAATGTACTCATTACCTGACTCATGTAATGGTAACCACTCTGTATATCATTTTTACAATAATTTTTAAGTTGTTTTCTAAAATTCAGAAATCTGTAGCTAAATATCTTGTCTTTAACTGAAAAAAATATAAATTGAGTGGTAAAACTTGTTCCACTTAACCTTATGTCTGAATGTATTACTGGCTAAGTATACATCATAATTAACTCTATATAACCACATATAATATGTAAGAAATATAATATATATATATATACATCATATAATGTATAATATACTAATATATATAATACATGCATATATATTTATAGTACTAGGATTTGAATTCAAAGGTTCAGGCTTGCTTGGCTTGTACATTCAGCTAACATTCTTCCACTTCAGCCAGATCTCCAACCTTACTTTTTGCTTTTTGTTTGGAGATGGAGTCTTGTGGGCCTCAGACTGTGATCTTCTGGAACTCTGCCTCCTGGTTAGTTAGGATTGCAGGTATTAGCTACCAGAATCTGGCTAGAAAACAAATTTTCATGTGAGCTTTTTAGCTACCTAGTAAAGGAGATATTTCCACAGGATGTCTCATATCACATTACATAAGTAAGTTCTCATGGTATCTTTGGGTAAGATCCTGCAGGCCTAGAATTTGAAACAATGAATAAATGTGAATCCGATCTAAACTGTGTGGTATAAGCTTAGAGGACTGCAGGGATTCTTCATGAGTGAGCAAGTGCAGAGGGGATGTGCAGGCTGCTAGGGAGAGACACAATTCAGAGCTGGCAGACAGATGGTTACATTTAGGAAAAGAAGAGCGTGAGTCTTGGGTCATTTCTGAAAATCTAGTTCAAGCATCCAGTTATCTGATTCACTTTTGGGTCATAGATATTAGGATGTGGGTTATTCAGGTTTCTGGTCAAGGTGCAGGACCTGGAAGAACACAACTAGAATCAAAAGGAATTCCTAAGTAATTCTTGAAATGACAGATATTTTGGTACATGTCTGGTATGGGCAAGAAAGCTTGAGAGATGAGCTCCCTCAGGTGAAATAATAGACAATCAATGCAGGACTTACTGGGAGACTGCCTGTGGGCTTTACAGCACCAGTGACAACCTACCCTGGCTCTCCTAAGAAGTTTGGAGAATGGTCAGCTCTGTGTGCCTTTCTCCTTATCTCCCTTGAGGAGGGTGGAGATGTCATTTCTCTTTGCCTCAAACCCAAGGAAAAGGGCTTCAGGACCCATCAGAAAGCTTGCACTGTGGTGGTTCCTTGACTTAGAATTCATGAGACACCTACCAAAGTGGGGTAAGAATCAGAGGGGAAATTCCTCAGAGCTGCCAGCTTGACTTCATGAGGACATGAGCAGCAAGAGGTAAAGGCATCTGTATTCCTCTGGGTCTGAAGTAAGAAGACAGCCCCGCCCCCACCGCTTTAGGACTACTTGGAAGAGTAAAATAGAAAACCTAACTAGAGGGAATTTGCATAAAATGGACAGATGGAGAAGACACAGCTTCCTCAAAGCAGAGCTGAGGTTTCCAGCAGAAGGGCTTCCGAAAACCTTGACAAACTGTGGATGGTTGAATTGATTTTACACTCTGAGGGGGTCCAACACCGAATTGTTAGGGCTCCAACAACGTTGAACAGAGCACAAAAATTATGCTTTATTCTTTTCTTTCCTCCTCCCTTTCTTAGTGTTGAGAGCTTGGAAAGCACTTCTAGAACACATTTCATGGGGTAGGAGTGGGAGGCACTGGGCATGGTGGTGGACCAGATTCCTTCAGGTTTCAGAATGAAGAGCAGGGAGATGGGGAGAAATTCTACATAGAATGAATGTAGGCTTGGGCTTTGATCATTTCATGGGATGCACTGTTTTAATTACTGAAGGGGTCCATTCTTGATCTGAAAGGACCAGGGAGCCAAGGAGCCTACCTGATTCTGATTCCAGACTGAGGATGAAAGGATCTACTGAGCAAGCTGGGCAGAACATAAGACAAAGACTCAAGTTGCTTTATTCAGCCATTCTGTATGGTGACTATCTTTGTAAATTCAGTATCTTTCTTTATAGGGGTGTTCTGGGGGTCAGATGTCTGCTGAAATTCTTTTATTTTTTTTGGGTCCGGTTGTGGGGCCTGAACTCTGGGCCTGGGCGCTGTCCCTTAGCTCTTCAGCTCAAGGCTAGCACTCTACCACTTGAGCCACAGTGCCACTTCCGGCTTTTTTCTTTTTGCTTATGTGGTGCTGAGGAATCGAAACCAGGGCCTCGAGCATGCAAGGCAAGCGCTCTACCACTGAGCCACCTTCCCAGCCCTCTGCTGAAATTCTTAAAGAAGGATTTAGGTCAATCCCCTCCTAGTCTATGGGTCTCCATGGAACCCTATTTTCTGTTTTCTCTCTGTGTATGGAAACATGAACAATATTCATAATCCTGCAAACTAAAGTTTTGGAATACCATTTGTTTCTGCAATTGGCTACTGAAAGAAAGCAATACTTTGTGAAATTGCTTAGGAAGATTCACTCATCCAGGACATATACAGTATGATCTGGGTTTCACACAGTTATAGCCCATTCACTCAGATTTTCCAGATTATATTATAATCAATAAAAAATTGAGAGTTATAATAACAGAAGAGAATCATCATCATCATCATCATCATCATCATCATCATCATCATCATGTCCTTCCACATACTCCAAATCTTGTTAACATCAAATCTAAACTTCCTAAGACCTCTTGAGCCAAGTCATGAATTTTCTGCCTTTTTATTATTTATTTATTATTTATTTAATTTTATTTTTCAGGTAAGGAGTAGGTTTATTCATCGTTCCGGCTGGCACCAGGCCATCTTGGTCCTCCACATGGTGGGGAAAGGCCTGGGAAAGAGAGAGAGCTGGGAAAGAGAGAGCTGGGAAAGAGAAGAGAAGGAAAGAGCTAAGAGCTAGAAGAGAGCAGAGAGAGGCCGTCTGGGCCTGGGCTAGGCCTTATCTAGGGTATGGGCAGAGAAATGTGTGGCCACATCAAATTCAGATGTGACCTCTTCCAGGTGTCCCAGAAACCTGCCCATCAATGTCTATACCTGTCTACCTATAACTGAACAGAAATTTATATTCTTGCCTTTGTCACCTGACTTCTCTACCTAGTCGCCAGATGTCAGAAGTAGCTAGGGACATTTCTACCAACATTTTCAACCCCAAGTCCTTCCTCTTGCCATTTATTTGCTCTCTAGTATTTTTTTTTTCAGCCCCTCAATGCTCATGAGACGTCTCCAGACTTCATCTAAGGACTCACGCCACCAAGGGACAGCTGCTGCTCACTGCCTTCTCTGGGAGGGGACCAAAATCCAGCCTTTTACCCCTATTGTCGACACCCCTTGTCAGCAGGAAGTAGCCAGAGAGAATCCTCACCCTATTTCATGATTATTAAAAGGCTGGAATGTAAGGTCCGCTCCTGGATGGTGAGCAGACTCCACCCTCCTCGCAGCAAAGTCTCCACCCAATACCTGTGTTACCTAGGCAACTGTGTTGCCTTTTTATTTTTTAGGGCTCATGTTTTACCACTTGTTTCTCTACACCAAGCACTGCAACACACTGCACTTCCTGCACATGCTATTCCATTGCATTGAGTGCTCTTATTGTTCAATGATGTTTGGACATCATCAAAACTTTCAACGGACTTTGTTGGGCATTACTGGGTTCATCTCTTGGAAATACTCCGTGGTCCCTCAGCCCTGGGTTAGGTGACTATTTCATATAGCCCCATGATGTCTTCTCTTTGTAATTGGTGTCCTTCTAAACTGTGATTATTTCTTTACTCTTCCATTTTCTCTTTTTAAAACTTTCTGAGATCAAAGTCTGTGATAGAGTAAGAGTTACTATGTGTTATGATGGAACTATTGTAGGATTCAATTGAGAGAGATTCTCAACTGTATTTCTGCTATGTTAAAAAGAACAAAAAGCTGGGTGCTGGTGGCTTATACCTGTAATTCTGGCTACTCAGGAGGCTGAGATCTGAAGATCACTGTTTGAAGCCAGCCTGGGCAGAAAAGTCTCCATGAGAATCTTACCTCCAATTAACCAACAGAAAACTGGAAGTGGCACTCTGGCTCAAAGTGGTAGATCACTAACCTTGAACAAAAAAGCTCAGGGGCAGTGCCCAGGCCCTGAGTTCAAGCCCCACGACTGACAAAAATAAATACTTATAGAAAGATCTCAGTAACACAGACACATTGAGGGAAATCTCTTGAATTGAGCACTTTATGTGCATTTTCACATTTAATCATAACCAATGGCTGCCTTGGTTAGATGTTTGCTATCATACTGTTTAACACCTGCTGGTATCTTTTTATGTGTCTGTATCCTCTGCTAAAACCATCAGCTAGTCAAGGACAGTGCTTAGTTTTGCTCATCACTGTGTTCCCAGACTTTAGTACAATTTCATTTCCTGGGGCTCATTTTTTTTCTCATAAGCAAAATAAAGATGCAGGACTTGAGATTGTCTGTGAGAAACATCTAATCATAGAGGCTCTATGTCATTTTTAGGTCAGGCATGTGGTAACTGCCACATTATCTTTTAAGCCTACTGAGAGTCTACCCACATGGAAATCATTGTTGGTAGTATAAAACCACATTAGTGCGTCTGTCTTTGGTCTACTGCTGTTTAGGCAGCATGTAGAATATGGCTGGGCCTTGCTGATAAATATTCATTGATTGTAAGGCCGAACTTATTACTGAACACCTTTGCTTTCGTTCTACGTATGGGGTTTATATATACGATCTCACTTAGTCTCTGTAAAGACTCAAACACAGAATATCAAATAGGGACCAGGTCAGAAAACTTCTCACCTCTTTCCAGATAATAACTGGTAAGACCAGAATTAGGATTCAGTGTGGACTGAATGAAAGGCATGTGCTCTGGGAGTGTGCTATATGTCTGAAACTCTCTGACATCCTGATAATCGTAGCAGCTTCCTTGTGGTGATTCAGGTCTGCAGCATTTTTGTATGAGAGATGATATTTCTGAGAAACATTGGGAAAAGAAACCAAGAAAGAATAATAATCCTCATTGTAAAGAATCTACTTCTCATTTTTAAGTGAAACCTAAAAATGACAATGCAGGTTGAATCCAGCTGAACAACTATCAAATCTCCCTAATGTTATTACCTTGAAAGAATAATTAAGAGTCCTTTCCACCCCCCAAAAATTCAACTCAGCCAGGCACCAGGTGTCTCAAGTCTGTAATCCTAGCTAACTCAGGAAGCAGAAATCTGAGGATTGTGGCTCAAAGTCAAGGAAGGAAAGTTTATGAGACTCTTATCTACAATTAACCCCCCCCCAAAAAAAAAAACTGGAAGTAGAGCAAAAAGTCTTAGTGACAGTGCTCAGGCCCTGAGCTCAAGTCTCAGAGTTGAGACAAAAAATGTCTCCCATATTTTTTCTGCCATAAGAAGGAAGAAAGCAGGTAGTTCTGATGGTCATTTATTTGCAGGCATGCAGCTTCATTGGTACCCACCTCTTTTTCCTCCTTATCATCTCCCCAGTGATCTGCAAGTCTGATCAGAACCATAGCACTGGAGATAGACTTTTATTTCTTTTCATTTTATGATATTGTTATTATCACATAGTTTATAGTTCTTTTTGTATCTGCCAGGCTAGTTGACATAATTCAGATGCTCTATCACTTTCATTCATCTAAAGCCTTCGGAATTTTCCTGTGAATTCTCCAATTACTTGTCCAATAGAGGAACATTTGGGAAAGAAAAGGAGTTATTTAGGAAAAAAACCCTCTTTCTTTGTGGCCTCAGGCTAGACAGGTATTTATCACTTAAGCCATGCCCTTTTGTGCTTTAGTTATTTTTCAAATTGGGTGTTGTAATTTTGGCTGGGCTAATCTGGGTTGTGGCCTGCCTATTTTTGCTTCCTACGTAGCTGAGATGACAAGCATGAACCACCATGTCCAATGTTGTGGTTGAGATGGAGTCTTGGAATTGTTTGTCCAGGCTAATCTCAAGCAATTATCAATGCTCTTCATCCCATCCCTCCAAGTCACTGAGATTACAGGTGTGCTGCGGCTGTAGTGTTTATTTCTCCATGTCTCTTCTGCAACATAGGAAAACTCACAGAGGGCAAGGACCATACGTGATGTATTGTTTTGTTCTGTTTGTGGTTTTGATTTTCATTCTGGTGTGTGTGTGTGTGTGTGTGTTTGAGAGAGAGAGACAGGCAGAGACAGAGACTGATGACAAGAAAGGAATGTTAGCTAATGTGGCTGAATGCTTCTATACCTCTTTAAAGCAATAATATTTTATTTTATTGTTCAGGTGTTACCCAGAGGGGTTAATTACATAAGTAAGGTAATGAGTACCTTTCTTGTTGAACAATGCTACCCCCTCCCTTGTTTTCTACTCCCATACCTTTAACAATATCTTACAGTTTGCTTTCATGGAATAGGAAATCTAGTGGCTGAAGTGAGAACAGAACAAGACAACTTGTAACACAGTTGCATGAATGGATGTGTCACGAAATGGTGACTTTGCCAGATGCATGATTCACAAGGCATGATGGTACGATGGCATCGGAGGAAAGATAGCTCTGTGGTGAGGCCAGCACTGATTTGAGCATGTTTACACTCTTCTTCAGGCACCTATGGAAAAGGACATGTCTTAGGTGAACAAGGCTGTAATAATAAAGCTTAGCCTCTGGCAAGCAGAGAGGTCAGAACCGTGACTCCCCAGAAAATTGATGTCTTAAGGCCTGAAGATGTCCCTGGACTTAAGGGTTGTTGAGCAGTGGAATGAGAACAAATGGTTTCTTCTGACCAGTGTTGAGATGTGCATTTTCACAAATGGAGTCAACAACTCATGTGGGATCAGGGATCAGACGCAGGATTTTTGCTCATTTGGGCTTTTAAGTCCTTAGTCATATCATATCTGCAATGAGGCAGAGCAGAGCTGCTTCTCGAGGGGAATAAGACTGGTGATGTCAGGATAAGGAAACAGATCTCTTTAGAGATATTTTATGTCCTTCTATGAATGCTTCTTCAGCCATCATAAATGAACTGACCAGGATTATGCCAAGACTTGCATAAGAGAACTCAGTAATTAATCTGTAGAGACACTTCAGTGACAGATCAAGTTCAGGATAAGGTGTTTCTTGGCATTGCATACTGTTTGAAATTGGTATAAAATTGGCATCAGAAAATAGCCTCTTGGATGTCAAAAGAGGCCCATAGCAGTGGTGTGACAATTTCTATCATTAATTCTGCCTTGTTCCTCCTCCTCCTCCGCCTTTTCTCCCTCCTCCTCCTTTTCTCCCTCCTCCTCCTTCTTCCCTTTCCCTCCCTCCCTTCTTCCCTCCCTCTCTTCCTTCCTCCCTCCCTCCCTCCCTCCTCTTCCTTCCTTCTTTCCTTCCTAACTTCCTTCCTTCCTTCTTTCCTTCCTTCCTTCCTCTTTCTTCCTTTCTTTCTTTTGTTCTTTTTTTGTTGGTCGTGGAGCCTGAACTATCTGGGTGCTGTCCCTCAGCTCTTCAGCTCAAGGCTAGCACTCTACCACTGAGCCACATTCCCAGCTCTCCTCCTTTCTTTCCCCTTCCTTCTTCTTTTTTTAGTTGAACTTAATTTTGCAGGAAATTCTGAACATTCCCCATGAGAGTTGGGAATGCCCCGAAATGCAGCCTATGTTTTTCTTCTGTGTGTTTCCTGAATCATACAGAAATCAGGAAATTCTTGGGCCTTTGGAGAAAAAATTAGACATGGGTTCAGATTCTTGTTTGTATAAACCACTTCCTTTTTTTTACACCTAATTAAACAACAGTTCCCATAAGACAATAGTAATAAAGACGATTTATTGATCACTTAATAAAGATTACACATAACATTATAAGAACCTTCCATACATTATATTGGTCCATCTGCAAAGTAGATGTAGTCTCATCATCATTACGTCTTAGTAAAGAGAAGCTGGATGTTGAGAAAGACTTGGTATTTTTGACTAGGTATTTTATTTATTTATTTATTTCTGGTTCTGGGGCTTGAACTCTGGGTCTAGATGCTGTCTCTGTGATTTTTTAAAAATTTCTTTAAAAAGTACTTTTATTATCTCTGAGTAGTTGTACAAAGGAGTCACCATTTACTGAAGTAGTTTAGGAATACAGTGTATCTTGACCACTATCACCCCTTTCACATTCTCACCCCTCCCAACCTACCTCTTCCCTTATTTATCTTAATTGTAGGTTATCTGTTTCATGTCTACAATGTATCTTGATGTGTGTCCTCACTTCAACATCTTACCCTCCTTTGACCCACCTCTTCCC
The DNA here is from genome assembly GCF_000151885.1 of Dipodomys ordii. Lineage (NCBI taxonomy): Eukaryota > Metazoa > Chordata > Mammalia > Rodentia > Heteromyidae > Dipodomys > Dipodomys ordii. The sequence continues at coordinate 14,114,073 of NW_012267262.1, forward strand.
TTATAACTTGTCTCTGAGATTCTTACTACTTGTTATTTATTGTTTGTTGGGAGGAGGGATAAGAGTCTCATGGACTTTTCTGCCTGGGCTTGTGGAGAACCCCAGTCCTCAGATCTCAGCCTCCTGAATAGCTAAGAATATAAGTACCAGCTCCCAGCATACTTTTGTTTTTTTGTCAGTCGTGGGGCTTAAACTCTGGGCCTGGGTGCTGTCCCTGAGCCACAGTGCCACTTCCAGTTTTCAGGTGGTAAATTGGAGATAAGAGTCTCACAGACTTTCCTTGCCCAGGCTGGCTTTGAACTGCGATCCTCAGATCTCAGCCTCCTGAGTAGCTAAGATTACAGGCATGAGGCACCAGTGCCCAGCCATACTTTTGCTTTATATTTAATTCTTGATGCTTTTAGCCCCACTTTTTCCTTTTGAATGACAAATAATTTCTACCATTTGTTTTCTATTGCTATAAGCAATTACCAAAAAATGTAATGACTTAAGAAGACACATTTCTTACACAATTCTAGAAAACAGACGTGTAAAATAAATCCCACTGGGGCTAAAATCAAGATTTGTTGAGAAGCCTTATTTCTTCTGGAGATTCTAGAAGAACATCTGTTCTTTGTCTCCTCCAGTTCCTGATGAGAGCTGGCATCTCTTGGCTTGTGGGTATATCACTCTAGTCTTTATTTCCCAGGTCATGTTGCAAGAACTAGGCAATTGTTTTAAGTGTGAAATAAGCTGGATCAAGATTCTAATCAAGTCGACTTAAAATTTCATGCTCTTGACCGGGCGCCAGTGGCTCATGCCTGTAATCCTAGCTACTCAGGAGGCTGAGATCTGAGGATCATGGTTCAAAGCCAGCCCAGGTAGGAAAGTCCATGAGACACATAATAGAGCACCAGAAAACCAGAAGTGGTGCTGTGGCTCAAGTGGTAGAGCACTTGCCTCAAGCTGAAGAGCTGAGGGACAACACCCAGACCCAGAGTTCAAGCCCTATGTCTGAAAAAAAAAGTAAAAAATGCATGCTTTCTGCTACTGTTATACTTGTTCAAACAAGATCTTTTCAGTTCTCTCCCAACAATAAATGTCAACTACTCAGTAAATATTCCACATATTGATAGCATCTACATCCAGAGGCATAAGTTATCATCTCTGCCTTGGCTTGCACATTGTCCTCTAGCTCTGGGTTGTTCTAATTTAGTGTACCCTTAGAAGACCTCTAGTCTTTCTAGCAGTCACTAATATTTCTGCCATGTTTAAGAGTTATAAAAAGCAAAACTCTTGTCATAAGACATTTTCAAGAAGAAAGACATATGTTGTCATCCCCATTTGAGGGCTTAGAGTGTTCAAACATTTAGCTACATTACTTGGTTAGTAAATAGTGGATCCAAGACTAAAATCCCATTTTTTATAGTGTATTGTATTTTTATATGGTTTGGGGCCAGTAGGAAAATGCATTTTAGTTTCATTGATAATAAGTTAAAGGTAGAAGCTTTGGAGGGAGACACTGCCATGATTGGTGAGTAACTTCCAGAAAAATCTCTTCAGATTCTCACATGCAGTTGAAGGCCATCTGTATCTATGTCTAGCGTAGAACAGAACTCCACGAAACTTGATTCATATTTGCAGGTGCCTAGGTCCTGGATGAAGAGCGTATAGGCATGGAAGAACATATAAGAGAAAACAGCTTTGTTGAAAAGAGGTCTCAAGGCTGATTTTCCCCAGGCAAAAGCTCACTGTTCTGTGGTGCTACTTGTCAGGGAACATGGGCTACTTAGCTTGACACTGCAGGCATGGTGGGCCTAAGCACAGCCTGATTGCCTTTTCCTAATAACAAGGAAAAAAAACCCAAGGTTACGGAATACCAGAACAGTTGATTTCTGGACAGCAGTGCCGATGGATGGGTTTGCTCAATACAGGTGCCTTCAAGGTCATTTTAGGACATGCTCACGTGCTTTCCTTTCACCACTGGGGCTGAGGGATGAAACACACCTTTCCTCCAGACCCATGCTCTGTTTTTGGAGATGAACACTCATTCTCCCTGGGCTCTCTCTGAGCACTCTGGGGCTGGCTGGTTTTCATTCTGGATGTGTTACCACTTGACAGGTAATCCCTTCATCCACCAAAAAATAAATAAATAAAAAGAAAATGGCAGAGCACCCTGAGGACTTTCCTAACAGTGTCTATGCTAAGTGTTTGCTAGTTTTCACATTGTAGTTTTTGGCTAGCAAATTAGTGAAGCAATGAATCTCCTCCTTGTCCTGAGGCCATTTCTACTGCTTCCCTGTCCCAAGTGTCCTGGAAAGCTCTCAGTCCAAGGATCTGATTTATTCCTGGCAGCAAACAGGGGGGTCCTGTGTAGATCCAGCTGGTGAGTGTAATTTGGCCTTGAGCTCTGACAGTTCTGGTCCCCACCATTATTCCTTCCTACCTAGGATCCAGGAGGTAGCTGTCTGTTAACTAAATTCAGGCCAAAGGCAGAATCAGGTGACCTTTCCCTTTCAGGAAAACCCACGACTTTTCTTTGAAGCCTTGCGTATTGAAATTATTGTTAATTTCTTTTCATGGGCATGACCTGGAAGGAAAGGACAAATCTCTCTCACCCAGAGTTTCCCATGATGCTAAGTTTTCTGCCCACATCTTATAAAGCAGTGATAACTAACTTACAAGAATCCTCTATTTTGACATAACATTTTATACTTTCCAAAGCACTGTCATTTGTTATCATATTTGAGTTTCAAATTTTTTTAATATACCGAGTTGTTAAATATTCTATTCTCACCTCCAAAGCCAAAAACACTTCCACATGTACAGAATATTGATGTCTAAGAAAAAATAATGTTTTCATCACTTTCTTTTTGCCTTTTCCATTTTTTCTCTCATCTACAGGGTACTCGACCTTTTTCTTGGCTGTTTCCTTATGAATTATGCATCATTGAGTTACTCCAAATGATTTAAGTATCTTAACAATTTAAATGCATGTGAAACAAGGCAAAAAGAAATACAGAAAAGTCTGAAGCCCTTAAGCCAGTTGAAAAGAACTAAGTTTGGTTAGAAGCACTTTATACTTGGAAGGTATTTCTCTTTGGGCAGAGTGGTTGTTCTGAACTTAATAGAGAAGAAAAGGCTGCAACCTAAGAAACAAGATAAGCTTTTAACAACACAGCTGAATTTTCTTAAAGGCAAAGGGGTATAAAAAAGGGGAAAGTGAAACACCAGAGGCAAATCTACTGCTGTAAGAAAAGATGTGAGATGTGAATACAGTATAGCTTACTGCCATTAAAACAGATATAGAGTTCTCCGATACTGAAAAGCTGAGCAAAGTCTAGGCAGAGGTTTAGTTCTCATAGCACTCAGAGGCACAGTCCCTTAGAACCCTGGCTATAACTGAATTAGTGAATCTGTTGTATGTGGTGATAAGGAGACAGGTCTCATGCCTCAATCCCAAAGCTTTGACTCAGGACTACAAATATTTTCTCCTGAGGTCAACTCACACGCGAGAATTTGTGTTTATTCAGTTCGGCATTGAGGTGCCGAAGCTCAGGGCTCATAGCAGAACTAAAACATGTTAGATCTACTAAAAAGGGAAGGCAAAACACTTCTCATAAAATAATCTGGGGAACTGTGACTGATGAAATTTCAAAAATTTCCCCCTTTTAAAGATGATATGAACATCTCCCTTGTTATTCCCTGCTTGAAGAGCCCAGTTTTCCAGATGTGTGGCCATAGGAATCGGATTGACATCTTAATGGACGTTCTTTACTCTTGAGTATAGCACTAAACATTCTGATAAGGCTGAATCCAAGAATAAATATCTTCTCTTTTTTTTCACTTTCCTTGGTCACTCCTGAGACTCTTCGTCTAGTCTTTGTCAGCAGTAACATGGGTGAGATTACTCTAAATTCTGATGTTTAGATGATCATTTTATAACTGTGTCAAGACTTGGGGTGGTGGTGGTTATGTTTGTTGTTCTACACAATATAGAAATGTAATCTGCATTTGTGAGAACTTGAGATCAAGTAATTTTGTCTACATAACTTCTTAGAAATTCCATTCCAGTGGAAGATAGCTCAGGCTTTATTTGCTGAAAGAATTTCAACAGCATTGAGATTCTTCCAAATGAGACTAAGAAGGTTACTTGGAAAGGAAAGAAAGTTGGACTATAAAGTTTTCTTTGAAATAGCTGTGGGCTTTAGTTTATAAGAAATGCAAATTTCTTCCCATAGATTTGAAAATGGGCAGAGGTCATATTTAAAATTTTGGTAAGGAAGGGTCTTTAGGATATTTTGTAGAGTAGCTAAAGTAGCTGTACATAGTTTTGGATGAGGACTTTAATCAAGAGCAAATTGACCTTAGGATAAAATATAATCTTGGATTTGATTTAATGAATACATTAGTCAGCAATGCTGCAATATTTCCATGTAACAAGCTATTCTAAAACTCACTAAGTTATAACAATAAGCATCTATATTTCTCCCTTGTGAGCCTGTAGGTCAGTCAGGGCATTTCTGCTTCAAGCTGTTAGTTGGATAGCAGGCTTGGCTGCAGGTTGGGATTGGGTCTACTCCATGCATCTCTACATTCTTCTTTAATGAAGCAGCTGCCATCTTTCTTCTCATGATCAATGGCAAATGCTCAAGAGAGAACAAACACATGCGATGTTTCTTAGGGTTTTGGCTGAGTATAAGACAGTGTCATTCCATCCACATTCTGTTGGCCAAATTTAACATCCATGGATCAGTGAAATATATTTTTGTGAAATATACTCTGACATTCTTGTAGACTACAAGACCTTTGGTGCTAGAGGGTCTGAAGAATGGAAACCAATATCTAATCAACTACAATTTGCTCATTGTGTTGTTATACCCACGATTTCATCTTTTGTTCATTGAGGAACATGGCCAAAAATCTTTGCTCACGAGTTTTCCATGGCTCCCATAAATTCAGACCCATTGACTGTTTTCATTAGAATGTACTCCACAGTTATTGAATCAGAATATTTCCAGATGAACCTCAGGAATTTATATTACATTATTAGTACTACTTGCAGATCATTTCAATGAGCTATTTGATTTCAGTAGTTGGTCCATTTAAGTCTGGAATTCAGCTCCTATTTAACAATGGTATTTATCTACTTTATTTATTACTACTTGCCACTTATTAGCTTGTTGAAACTTGTGTGTCTGGAATTAGCTTTAGCTACATTATACCTCTCACAATTCCCATGATCCATCTTGCAATTTTCTGCCCTGTTCATGTTTGTTCTTTAGCTCCAGAATACTTTTCATCCATGTTCCAACCTGATTTCCTCTTTACCCCAAATCAATGACACTAAGAACCCATGTCAGGACTCTTAAAATTCAACTTTTTTTTTTTGCTTTGTGTTTCTGAATTACATGTATGCCTCTGTCTTTATCAGAGATAAAGAGACATTATCAGAGAGATTTTGATAGGAATAGTACATGTGATTCACTTTCATACTCTCCTTATTGCCGGCAAGAGTACTTTTTCTCATTTTCCAAAGTAAATCAGAGTTCCTTCCTCTGAATGCTGTCTCCACTTGTGTCTTTTCTTCAAGTTCCCTGTCTACCCTCTCCCACTTTAATCCTACTAGTTTCATGGCACCTTAGGCAAAGTCTTTTGGTTTTCGAACCTTCTGTTATCAGTCTGTCCTTACAAACCGCTTACTTGCTCTTTGATTTTCACTCTTCGAGCTCCAATTTTGCCATTTTTTTGGGTCTTCTAGTTCTTCACTTCACTAAGCATTGCAGCGGGAGATATAGATTTTTTTCTTTTAAGTTTCCGGCTTTACTCTTCCCTTGAGAGCTTTCTCTATATTATTTTGAAAGAAAAGTTCCACTGATCTCTATCCCTTGAAAAAGGTGGGGAAGGCCAAGTGGTTCTAGTTTTGGAAATTTCTTCCTCATGTAACTGGGGAATATATTCTTATGTGTAGATTTTAATATTAAGTCCTCTAGTTCTTGAACAATTAATTATTGCTCTTTCCTTAGTGTGACCTAACAAGCCATCTAGTGGAATTCTTCTACAGGGACACCTGTTATTGGTAGGATTGTGTCTCTGTGTCTATAATACTCTCAACAGGTTCTGTTTGATCAGCTTTCTAATCTCATGTCTGGATTGTTCTCAGTATTGTTATGTTGTATAGTTATAACCCACTCTTAACGGTTTTTGATGTCAGAATTTCCTTCCCTATCCCATTTTCTGAAAAAAAAAAAGAAATTGTGGGAAGGGCACAGCTTTTCCAATTTTATTGTAACCAGTCTTTAAAACAAGCATATTGATAAATGGTAATGTAAAACAATGATAATTTTCTCTCTCTCTCTGTGTATGTGTGTGTGTGTGTGTGTGTGTGTGTGTGTGTGTCTCCCACATTCCTTTTATAGGGGAAGATTTCTTATTTCCATATGCCAAAGGCATCTCTGATCCTTGTCAGCCTCTAGAAAGCTCTTGGGTTGCTTTAAATTACAATGAAGACTTGAACAGAGAAGTTAGAATATCACATTCCAAATCTTAAATTATGAAAATTTAATGTCACAGTCTCTCATTTTCTGCAGTTAGAATGGAGAGATGGTTGGGTCCATTGTGTTTCTGCTTTCTACTTTTCTCTTCTTCCCCCTAGTTTCCTAGCTAGGTGTTGATTCAAGTTCAGAGGGCCAAGAGAAGAGTGGGAAGGTAATAAGAAAGTTTACTTTGATTAGTACTGTCTTATATTGGTTCCTAACCCTTTGGCATGATTAATTCTCGGATTACTTCTCTGTAGAGTAATGCTGAAGATTATTGCAGAGATTCTCATTCTTGGAACCTTTCTCCACAGCTCTCCCCCCTCTAACCTGTACCTGGGTTTGAACTCAGGGTCCCATTCTTGCTCAGTTTGCTTGTTCAACCACTTGAGCCACATGTCTAGTCTGATGTCTTGCTGATTATTTTGGAGATGGAGTCGCTCAGACTTTTCTGCCCTGGCTGCCTTCAAATTATGATCATCTAGATCTCATCCTTCTGAAAAGCGAGGATTATAAGCACGAGCCATTGTTACCCAGATCTATAGATCTTTTGACAGAAGAGAATGTGTTTCCTACTCCACTTATGGATCCTTTATGAATCTCTAGAAATCTTGCCTTTATTTTCTGCTTTCTTCTAGGGCTCCAATGGTTGGTTAGGTAATCCATTGCACAAAAGACCCAAAGAAGCCTGTAAGCTGGTAAATTTTCATGTGTGGCAATGTCTGAAGATGCCAAATTGTTCCCCTTTGAGGGTGCCAAATTGTTCCTCTTTTGAGGGTTACCTGGGGGTATGGGACCAGAATAGGGTTCATTTATGTATGCAGATGCAAAGAAACAAGATTAAGGCTCAAGAAATTCATTCTCTTGGATCCAAGAACTACTGTGCTTTGATTTGTTGTTATTCACAAAGGTTGTCTTACTTCCCTAGCTTGTGGAAGGCTTCCTCTCTTTTCCAGCACTTGGTGTAGCATCCTTGGAAACATCTTGCTTCTCATTTCCTTTCCCTAGTGGCCAACCTGGTTTCATTCATTAATATTACGTTCACAAGTAAAGCGCATCTGATTTCTCACAACTGCCCCGGGAAATGGTGGGTATTGGGCAAAGGACACAACCATGTCCAATGCCATATTCTCTATTTGATTAGAAATGTCAGTACATTGTTTTGAACTCTTTTTTTTTTTTTTACCAAAGATGTCATTTTATACTGACCAGGGGCCTGCAGATACTGCATGCATCCCTGGCTCTCAAGAGAACTGATTTATGGAGAAGCTGGAAACCCTAAAAATGGAATACGATTTGCCATTTCATTTCTGACATAGCAGCAGCATCCTCTTCTCTGTTTGGGGATGACTGTGTTTCAAATTTTATTTTATTCCTCATTTAGAGCCCTTATCCTTGTCTAACCCCCCCCCCCGCCCTCACCCCAGTCAGGCTCCATCTAGTTCTTCAAGAGCTCATCATGTCAAACCAGACTCCACTTGCTTCTTGGGCACCTTTTTCCTCTAGCATGCACTGTTGTACAGACACATCAGCCCACCTGCAACCCTGCTCATCTCCTGTTTATCTGCTTGCTTGGCTATTATTAGCATAAGCATGCTTGACTTTACTATTATAACAAAAGCACCTCAGGATCCAGACCATGGGACAATGAGAAGTCTAGTTCTCCTTACCACTGTTTCTAAGGATTTCTGGCAGGCATTTACTTACCTGCCCATCCCTGGCCCCTTTCTTTGAGCTGTTCACTCTATTTCATAACATACCTCTGGGTTGCTTTCATATTCAAAGGCTGCCAATACAGCCGTGTAGTTCACTGAACTGCGCAACTCCAGGGAACACTGTTCACACCAACTCTTAGGTACACAGTGTGAGATGAGGGTGAACAGCATGAGGGCTCCTTCTTCTCCTGTTGAGTAGTTATTCCAAGAGAGAATACAGCCTTCTGATGCTCACTGAGCTCCAGTACAAAGCTTGCTTGTGCAACAACAGATCAAGAATACCAAAACTGGTTGTCCGATGTCATTTCATACCTCAGCCCTTAATTTTTCTCTTCTTTCCTTTTTGCTAGCCCTGGGGCTTGAACACACAGCCTGGGTGCTGTCCCTGAGCTTCTTTTGCTGAAGGCTAGCGCTCTACCACTTGAGCCACAGCTCCACTTCCAGCTCTTTTCTGAGGAGTGTCTTAGAGATAAGGATCTCACAGACTTTCTTGTCCCAGCTGGCTTGGAACTGTGATGCTCAGATTTCAGCCTCCTGAGTAGATAGGATTTTAGGCATGAGCCAGAAGTGCCCAGCTTAGTTTTTCTGATTGGTATTATGTCTCCAACTGCTCATATTTCTTCTCAGGCCCCCAATATGTCCCTATACCTAATTCATTCATTAGGTCAGAGCCATCATTTCCTCCAATATTGAGAAAACATAAGAAATCACTTGAAAATTTAATATTCTCCCAGAAGTGCTAGCTATATAGAATGAACACAGCTAATTCCTTTTTCTTTTCTATCCCTCTGTTCCTTTACTTTTCCCATCTTCCATTCATCTTTATCCTTCTGTTGTTTTTTAAAATTCCTCCCCCAAATGTCTAACTATTGGCTCCTGTGTGCCAAGAATTATTGTCTGTTCAAATTATTCAGTGTGGAACAACCATAGCCTGCCACGTTTCTGGGCAACCTACCTTGTGGTAGAAAATTAATAGAGAAAGCTCAGTTCAGATAATAATAATCATGAAGAACTGGGTAGAAGAGGAAAGAGAACAATGATTCTCAACCTGCCCCTCACATTAGAGCTTCAGCCCCTCCCTGATGATCCCCACAGAGGTGTAACCTGAATGGCTTAAGGAGAGCCATTACCAGATTTCAAAGCTCCTTGGGTGTTTTTAGTGTGCTTAGAGGCACTAGAAATGTTGGGCAATGGCAGAGGAAAAACAGAGGAGGAGGTAACAATGTTAAATAGGAAATGTCCTCATTACCTTACTCATGTAATGGTAACTCGTCTGTACACTAAAAGAAATGTTGGGGGGCAGGTGAGAATGGTGTGGGTCCTATTTTAGCTAGGGTAGCCAGAGAAAGTCTTCTGAGATAAGAATTAGAGAAAGCAAGTGGATGGGCCAAAGGGAGATTTCAGGGATGACAACTCTATCATGAAATAAGGGTATTAGTGGCATTGGTCGCAGATGATCATGTTGCAAATACTCTCAAATTACCAAGGGACACAGGTGAACACCCAGTTGGGAAGATACGATGAAAGTGGGTGACTGTGAATCTGTAGAAGCTCGAACCAGTGTATCTCAGGCCAATCATTTTGGGAGAAATGTAGGCTGTGTAAAGAACCTGGGATTACTTTATTTTGTTTGTTTGTAAATGTGCTCAGGACATATCCTCCTCAGCTTCTCCTCTTGGGTCTGGGGTCCTATCCTTCCATTGGTATAATCAAAGCCTGCCTTGAAGCAGCTCCCCTTCTACAAATCTCCCACACAGGTAAGGGGACAAGGGATGGTTTTCCTCAGGTGGTTTCTGTGTTCCTAGCAGAGTTTTAGACAGTGTTTTAGACTTCAAAGTGTGCGCCTTGTCTTTTCTTTTTTTCTTCTTCGTTCTGTCACCTGTTGTATCCCGTGTCTCTTATCTCCCACTTACCCAACCCAGGCTTGCTGTTCTTCTCAGCTCCCCAGCTCCTACAAACTCTTGACACTGAGTAATGACCCTGTGTTCGTTTTTCCCGGGCCTCTTCTGTGATAGTGAAATAAATAAGAACAAACCTCAAGAAGTCTAGAAGAGAGTGGAGACTTGCAACCCTCCTCAGAAAGTATCCTGAGGTGGGAAGGACACAAACAATCTTGATTCTGTCTGTTGAGAGCAAAATGGCTCTTCGTTTTGGATATCTTGAAATGACAATAAATCAAACAAGCAGGCTCAGTAATAAATGGGGATTCTTACCCACGGTAAGACATAATCAGAAACATGGGGAATTAAAATGAGTGCTTCTTTAATTGCACAATACTGACACTTTTTACTGTCAGTAAAGTGTGTGTGCCACCCCACCCCCAAAAGCAGACAGAATGTTGAACAGAAGTTGTAACTGGACGATGTGATTTTCATACAGATTAATCCATTATTAATCTAAGTGAGAATCTTGATTCAGCAAGATGATATTTATCATCTGATTGCTTTGCCCGCATAATTCAAGTGACTTTGTAACTTTAATTGTATTGCATGTTCTAGAAATATTGCCCATGATTACACCCTGTTTGAAATAATTAGGTGGTAATTAGCATTACAAGTTTCTTTTAAAAATACTATCATTAGAGAGATTACTAAATGAATTACCTGCCTGGCACAGGAGACTCGATTTTCTGGGCATAAATATCTTTCTCTATAGAAAGGACAGTCATTTTCAAAGGCAGGGTTGTTTTTTCTTTGCCTGTATTAGGTTTGAAATCATTGCTGTAATAAATTACTGTGAACTTAACACAATTTTATTATCTCACAGTTTTTATAGGGCTGATGTTTGGCAGAGTGGTCTAGAAATCCTAAAGGCCCAAATCAAGACATAAGGAAGGACACTGTCTTTTCTGAATATTTCAGTGAATTTCCATTTCTTTGCCTATGGTAGGTGGTATAATTTAATTCCTTCCTGTTGCTGGACTGCAATCCCTGGTTCTTGGCTGGCAGTTAGATGAGGTCCATTTTCAGCATAATTTTAGCGGATCACCTGTCTCCTCTTCAATCTGTCCTCTCCACTCTTGAAACCAGCAATGGCAGGTTGAGTCCCTCTGGTGCTTTGAGTAGATCCTGCTTTTTCATCATCTCTCTGGACTCTGCAGAGGTAAAAGGAGATGAATATGAGGAAGTTTGATTTGACTGGAAATCTAGGATGTTCTTCCCATTTCCTTACCGTAATCACATCTGTGGAGTGCCTTTTGTATGGAAGGTCACACATGTCACAGGAGAACAGACTCCAGACTCCAGGGTGTGGATTAGAAGTATTGCTGGGGATGGAGGATTAGTGGGTAGATGGGGTGAGTACCAGTCTCTCACAGAGCCTGAGCCATGGGGCAAGGATGGGGTCATTTGGCATGCTGTCCCTTCTTAAAGATAATAACAGGATCATATTAATTTCCCATTGGAGTATTGGCTAACTCTCTTATAGAAAGACAGAACAACTGAATGCTTTCTTGTGTAGGCTATATCATGATGTTACAGAGAAAAGAGGAATTGGCTGATATTTGGGGAGCTGTAATTTTCACTGTATTTGCACATGTGAACATTTATTGTCAGTTGAACATTTGTTTCATTAAAAAGGTATCTTTTTAGCTGTGTGTTTATCTCTTGCCAGCTGAGGGGAAGCAGAGACGATGCCTGCTTTGTTCGCTGCTGTGTTTGTGGAGCCAAGAGGAGAGCAATAGCCATCCAATCATGCATGCTGATTGAGTGAACTGTTTATCTACTAGCTATAAGGTTAGCAGTGCACAAGACAGACATGGTGCCTGCCTTCCTGTCTCAGACATTCAATAAACATGTATACAACTGATTAATTGTAATAGAAGATAAAGCTCCAAACCTTAAAATTAGCACACATATGTTTTCCTATTTTATTTTAACACAAAATATACAGTTGTCCATTAATCTTCTGATGTCACATTATGACATTTTCTACGAGTGGGATTTGGCTGAATGAAGTCCTTCCTCTTTCTTACATTAACCACACCCCAAATACAGCTACCATGAGTCAGATTTTTCTTTTCCTGCGTGGAGCAAGGATTCAAATTCAGGGGTGGGCACACTGTGGACTGATCAAAATGTGGCTTACCATCCACTTTTTATTTGGCCCTGAGCTAGAAGTGGTTTTCACATTTTTTGAATGTTTAAACATATTTTTTTAGAGAATAATAGTTTATGATATGTGCAAATTGCACATGTAATTCTAATCTCAGCATCCATAAATAAGCCTCATGGAAGAAAGCCACGCACGGTCATTTATGAATTGAACATGGCCGCCTTTGCATTACAGTAGCAGAGCCAAATGTTTCTGACTATGTGGCCTCCAGAGACTCCCCCTCCCCCTTGAAGGCCTGCAAACCCCACCATACCCATCACTGATCCTTTAGGACTAACATTTTCTGATTCCTCTTTGAGATACTTGAGAAGTAAATGGAGTGCAGAAAGTTTGTAGGTTTCTCTCCTACTTATTTTTCCTGGTTGTCTATGTCTGGGAAATGGGGCAGGGGAAGCTAGTGGGTTCCTTTCTTGTATACTACATCTTACTTAATGATTCTACTTCATTGCACACATCAAAAACATCCCATTGATTTCTTTTTCTATTTCTGTTTAACTCATCATGTATCAGGGTACAGTGCCTTCAGTTCTACAATGAAGCTGATAGGTACAGACTCCTATCACTCAACCAGTTTGGAGATGAGCACGACTGACCCACAGTTAGCAGATATCTCTGGCAGTGGAGGCACAACTGGTACTAGCCGATGCAGCAAAGCCATGTGTCTTACAATTGACTGAAGAATGGAGCGATCTGGTGAATGTCTCAAGTGGGTCAGGTAGAGCTTGGCCATGATATTCTCTGTAGCTGATAAGAAAATTTGATTAAAATTAAGCACACACTTATGTATTTTTTTTCTTTTTGTGGCAGTTGTGGGGCCTGAACGCTGGGCCTGGGCACTGTCCCTCAGCTTTCAGCTCAAGGCTAGCGCTCTACCACTTGAGCCACTGCACTACTTCTGGCCTTTCTGCTTACGTGGTGCTGAGGAATCAAACCCAGGGCCTCATGCATGCAAGGCAAGTACTGTACCACTGAGCCACCTTCCTAGCCCAAGAATTTGTGTCTCATCTTTTGCACAGAGGCCATGTTAATCTTCTCTGTATCGTCCCAATTTTAGTATATGTGCTGCCAAAGCGAGCACTACACTTGTGCATTAAAATTTGGAACCCAATTTTTTGGTAGAGGTCCTGTCAGTACCCTCCATGTAAAGTAACTTGTGTCCAGAAGTTTGAACTTGGGCCTAGCTACTGTGCAGAGATTGTTGTTTTTAAAGAAATTTCTGTCTATCCTAAGAGACTTTTACTGTGCAAATCATGGCCATCTCTTATGAGTGGCTTCATGGTCACCCTCAGACCAGACCATGAAGGTTGTCTAGCACTGATCAAACTGATAGGTAAGAACTAGTTACAACTGATGAGAACCAAAAGTTTTCCCAATAGGGTGAAGAGAAGACTCAAGAGCCTAACATAGGTTCCATGAGCAATAAGAAAATTAAGTAACATACATTTCCGGCCTAGGAACTAGAAGTACCATTCATGTGTCACAAATATCACTGTATCAAGATCACTTCCATTGTGATTCCTCCGAGAATCACAAATCTATTCTGGAAAGAGCAGACCTGTGGGGCTATCAGAGTCACAAAGCCCAGTGTCTGGTTGAGCAGGGGAGAATGAATAGAATGCTCATCTGCTTGTGTTATTTGTGCTCTAATAAAGTCACAAAAGACCACTGAAACAAGAAGAGAGACTCTTTCTTGCCAGAGTTCTGATTTTATCTTCATTTAAACCCTGTCTTTCAAACAAATATCAAAGTAAAATTCTTTATTTTATCCTGTTCTGTATAGAATTCAGTCAATAGTTGTTATTGTCTTCAGTGCTTTCCTCAGGGAGAATGTTCCACTGAAATTTCTCAATTCAGGAGAGAATCTTTAAATTTAAAATCTTTAAATAAAAAAATGTAACCTGTCATATACTTTTGTGTCCCCTTAAGCCAATATTTTTTGCTCCTGAATAATTGATTAAAATGAGGGCGATCATTGCTAAGGGCAGCTGAGAATTAAAGTATGCCATAGTAGCTGATGCATGCGTTAGAAAAACAGGTAGATGTGGATTTGACACCACTTTCCCTTGAAAAACGGTGTCATTTCATAGTTCTGTGGTTCTTTTAGCCCTGAAACATCACTTCCTCAGTGAACAACCAACTGTTTTTATATTGTATGGCTCTGGGATTCGAGGGTATAAAGCAACCTCTATCCATCTTTTCTAATTTGCCTCAGTAGATGCAATATGAAAAAAGTGTAGCATTAAGGAAGGATCGTTCCTTTCTTTTCCATTTCTCTCTCTGGAGCCAAGTTAAAATGGAATACAGTCATTAAAAGGTTATCTAGTGTAACAAGCTCCCCGCCAAAGGCAGAGCAGAAGGCTTTATTCCTCTGTGAGTTGTTTTATGAAGTAGCTCATGGCTGACAATCAGTGAACTAAATCCTTCGACAAGGAGAGATTTACAAGGACTTGTCTACAGAGACGGAATGTTTCTACAGACTTGAGCAGAGCTGGGATCAGGGATTAGCAGCCTTGCACATAAATACAGCTTGTGGCTTTGAGATTCCACAGCTGGGAGCTTTCAATAGCCACTCTGTGTAAATATGCTTATGGAATTGACTTCTAAGTACAGACCAGGTTGCAGCCAGGATTCATGTGGCTTCAGGGTCTAAGGATGTGTTAAAAATGTGCTCTTAGACACACATCCCAACTATAGAGCACTTTAGTTTGATCCCCTTACTGCCCACACCCATGTCACTGAAGAAAAAGCTATTCCATTTTTCACCCTTCCTTCCTTCCTTCCTTCCTTCCTTCCTTCCTTCCTTCCTTCCTTCCTTCCTTCCTTCCTTCCTTCTTTCTCTCCCTCCCTTCCCCCCTCTCTTTCTCTCTCTCTCTCTCTTTCTTTTTTCTTTCCTGGCACACAATTATGTATTTTCCTTTGTGATGAGTTGTTCTTGGCAAGCTTGTTAGGTATTTAGAGTGGTGATAACATTTCAGTGTACCCACAGATAACAGATAGTTAATTACATGACTTTGTTTTGGTATGACTCAATAGTCAATGGTTAAATGTTGTTAGGTCCAAATGAAAATACTGATAATCAGAAATAAATCACATAGATACTTAAAGACTCAAATTGACACAGCATCAAGATATTACAGAGCATCTAGTTCATTTCTGTCATTGTTAGATTAAAAAAAAAAACAAAAAGAAACCTAAGGTATGTAAGAATAAGAGACTTACTTGTCCATGATCACAATGATGGTCTGGCCCATATGGAGAGTAGATCCTGCAAGATTATAATGACCATACTACTTGAGAGCAGTATTCAGATGTAATAGTTACAAGCAGATGTTTTGGAGGCAGATGTCTGGGATCAGAATCCCACCTTTGTAATTGACTAGCTGTACAACAGTTGCAAACCAGCTGGCTGGGGTCCTCTTCTCTATCTAGATATGCATCATAGTTTGGTGAAGAGAAGCTTCTCTAGTTATTTTGAAACCTTGGTAGGATTTTGTTGCAGTGGCTGATGACAGATACCACCCTTGGGTACTGAAGCTTTTGTATAGGCCCTGGGTTGGGACCTTCAACTACAACTTCCATGCCTAGGGGATGGGACTTTGGGCACTCTACAAAGCTAAGGGGGGCAAGTGTTATTGCTCCTGAAGCTCAGGGAGAAGAACCTGGGGCATTCGGTGGTGTGGGTAGTG
Organism: Dipodomys ordii; assembly: GCF_000151885.1. Lineage (NCBI taxonomy): Eukaryota > Metazoa > Chordata > Mammalia > Rodentia > Heteromyidae > Dipodomys > Dipodomys ordii. The sequence continues at coordinate 14,130,102 of NW_012267262.1, forward strand.
GCAAGCATGTGAAGATTTCTTCCCATCAAGAGGGACCAGTGTTTCTTCTCTGTGGTTCTCTTGGTGTCTTTTCTCAGCCTCAGCTCTCTGCTGTCCTTCTTTCCATTGCTTTCGCTGTTTCTCTGCCCCTGCTCTTCTTCCTGTTCCCCCTCCCTTTTATCCTGGCAATTGTTGCTGCTACCACTAAGATGATGTCTCTACTAGTGCATGCAGTTCACCTCTGCAGTCTTTTTTTTAATTCCGTCATTGTTATTGTGATGTACAGAAGGGTTACAGTTACATAAAACAAGCGATGAATACATTTCTTTTTCAATAATGTCACCTTTTCCCTTGTTTTCTTCCAGTTTTTCCCTCCTGAGCCCCCCTCACCATAAGTTATAGAGTTCATTCTCAACATAGTTTCAAGGGAGTACCATTGCTACATTTGTTCACCCTTGTCCCACTACTTCTGTGCTCCCCCTTACTTTCTTCCAAACAGATAGTTACACACAAGACAAAAGGTACAGAAATAAAAAACAAACAGCAACAGAAGAGCGAAAAAAAATCCAAATAACATAAAACCTCTTGTTTCCATTTCTTGGAGTTCATTTTGATAAACATCCTTTTATGTGATTCTATGCCCATAGTTATTGAGCCTTTGTGATCCTCTCCTAAGAATATCCTCCTTTGGTCTTACTGTGTGAATGTCTAGGGTCCTGTATAATTTATCATGTCTAAGTTTATTATTTTTTTGTGTTCTACCATCCATTGTATTTACTTGTAGATTTATAGGCCCTTTCTGGTTATAACAAACATGCATTGTTGCTTCTCTGTTACTGGTGATGTCCTGAGTTCCACAATAAGCATCTGTTCTCCTCCTGTTGGCTCTGATTGGCTGGTTGCTGTTCTGCTTCTGGCTCCCAGGATCAACTCTGATACCAGTGCCAGGACGCTGTGGCTACCCTAGCCATTGCTTCTGATTCTGCCACCACTTCCTTCCTTTTTTGTATGTGTGTGACCACCTCAGACACCCTACTAGTGATAAAAATTAAAAGTAGATGAGAAAGCACTCCAAGAAGCCATTATTGGACCTAATGTTGCAATACCAGAGGGCAAGACAGGAGGATGTGAGCCCCAAGGCTTGCTTCTATAGCCAGAAAGAGGAGCAGGACAAGAATAGAGTCACCAGTCATGGCAGTCTCCTTATTCAAATTGACTGCCATGGACCTCTTCCAGGCCTCTCAGGAACATCAATACCCATGGGAGTTTACTAGTTTCACCTTTATAGGGATGTTAGCAATAGAGTCCTCTCATGAATATCAGCAGTCCTTTAATGGTATCTGACAGTGCTTTAGCAATGCTTAACTCTGGTTCCAGTGCTCCAGAAAAAGGTTGATTTATACCACCTATTTCACAACAATTGGAGCATGTGTAACTTTATGTGTCTCAGTGTTGTCATTGGAAAAATGGATGTGATAAGAATGATTTCATGGGGTTGTTTTGTTTGTTAAATTAGTAGCTACATGTGAAGCATGCAGACCACTAGCTAGAAAGTAGTAAATGTTAATGAAGTTTTTACTGGTGATATCATTATTATCCTACCAGAACAGCTATTACTTGACTGATTTGTCCTCAACTCGGAGTAGTATGTGAACAAATGAAAATCAAAGAGAAAAAACACTCTTAGTTAAACATTTCCGAGCAAATAATCAATGTGTGCATCTACATATCTACATCTCTCTACCCATATATCATGTGTGTATTTAAGTGTGTATCATTTGTATAAAGCTATTAAGATCATCTAATTTGTCCTAGAACCAAATAGGAATTGGCTCACTGTTTCATTCCTCCCAAATTACTGATTTACATTCATTCACTTTTTGAGTCATAAAGCAGACTGAATTTTCATTCTGTCTATATGATCAAAATGTAATCATTTCTGATTGGTATAAAAATAGAACTTCAACATATACTACTTTCTGAATGTTTTGCATTGGAAAGAATATGAAACTGGTTATGCATACATACCCAAGTATATACAAAGCCAATTGGTTTACATAGCTATCTTTCTGAAGAACTGCACTTTCTTTGAAGATATTTAACACAAATTCCTGCAGACAGTACCCATTAGACCAATATTTATACGCTCTCGATTAATAATCATAAAAAACAAAGGCAATCTAATGACCACTGAGAAGAAAATGGAAAAACAAATGGCAATTTACTTATACAATGAGAAATTGCATAGCATTAAAAGTGAATAAGCTATGACAATATTCAGCAACTTAAATCATGTTGACAACTTAATGATAAATAAAACCACAAAATCCAGAAGATTGTGTACAATGTAGTACAAATTTTCTTTTATTGTGTTTACATATATATTCATAATTTAGATCTAACTTCTAACTATGAGAATAAACATGCATCCTTTATCTCTCTGAATTTGACTTATGTCACTTAACATAATTTTTTCCAAGTCCATCCATTTCTCTGAAAATGGCAAATATCATTCTTTTTATAGTATTTAGAAACAACAGAATCAGTATACTATTTATTATACCTAACTATACCTATCTACTCAGGAGGCTGAGATCTGAGGATCATGGTTTGAAGCCAGCTCAGGTAAAAAAATCTATGAGACTCTGATTTCCAAAAAGCCAGAAGTAGAACTATATGGCTCAGGTAGCAGAGCATCATCAGCCTTGCACAAAAAAGCCAAGGGATACTACCCTGGCACTTAGTTTAAGCCCCCAGTACCAGCACACAAAATAAGAAAGAATATATATGTATGTAATGAACTCTCTATATATGTCCACATATATTTATTCATGGGTCAGTAATAAATAAATGCTCAAAGAAAATGCTGTATCATGATTAATTGAAGGATACCTGAAGTCCAAAGAAAGAAACAGAGTAACCTTCATAAACAATGAACTTCCAGAACTAGTATTTTTTCTTTTCAGAAAATGAGAATTAACATAGACTAAGCATAGAGCAAAAGTGAGTATGGAGTGTGACTTGGGAATTTATTTTAAAATGCTTGATTATTTTCCTTTTTGGCCTTATTTGCTAGCATCTGGCCTTCACAATTGCTGGCCAAGAGATTGGTATTTGTATTTGAGTCCATGGGGTAAGGCTATGAGGTAGTCTTAAAGGGCTCTGTTTAAAAGAAATAAAATCTGGGCATATTTCCATTCCCTCCAGTCCTACAGAAGCCCAGAGTAGAAGAAAGGCAACAGAATAGGAGTGCTCCTCCTTCAAATGTGTGGAAAAAAGCCAAGCGCATGCTTTCTTCTACCACTGGCTTCCCTTTCATCTCAGCTGTTTGTTTCCTTACTGGGGTGGGAAAGAGGGGCTGAGTCCCAAAGCAATGACAGGCTAAGAGAAGATACACAGCTCAGCCCGGGAGCCATCTGAGGAAGCACGTTTGAAGCAGGTATCTGAGTTTTCCTTCTCCCCATGTGCCTGACCTTTGTTGACTTCCAAGTAGAATGGCTGCTGCTGAATAATAATGAAGGGCCAACCTGCATGTGATCAAGTGCAGGATTTGCAGGAAGGAACTAGAAGTTTCAGCCTTTTTTCTCTCTTTTCCCTTTATCTCTTATGAGGACAATAAAGATGTACTTGTGAAACAAATCCAGAGTTCTAAGCCTTTCCCCAGGCTTTGACTTGGAACTTTCCAACTTTCTAAACTTCGTTCAAATCTGGTAGGGAGTAATTTGAATGGATCTTCACTATATCACTGCAGTGCTGAAAAACTACCGTTCAAAAGTACAGGAAAAAAAATTATTCTAGGACAGTCCCTCTGTGCTGAAGTTCACTCTGGATCTCCAGGAACATTTGACAGTGTGGTTCACAAGGTGGTCTGTTACTGGCATCATAGTTTTAGGAGACTTTGTATTGTATTTTAACAAATTCAAGGTTTGTCTTCCACTCAATAATATACACATGGTTACCATAATAAATTCCTCTTGCCCATGATAGATTGCCAAAGAAAACCAAAGCTTTCAGAAAAGGCTTATCCTGTGACTTCTGATATTCTTGCTGCATATTACTACAGCTTGGGGTGTACATAATCTCCATTCCTCAGGAATCAAGAAGTCACTGTACTTCCTTTCTTTTTATAGCAAGTTATTTCAATCACATAGAAGTTAATTTTATTAAATTGAATCAATTATTTCAATCAAACCGATCAATTTCATGGTAATTATTTGATGAGACATATGATCAAACTGCAAATGAATAGTTGGCAGCAAATGGCTACTTATTACTCTTTTTGTAGAGATGAGATGTCAAATATACCAGATGTGATTATATCATACAAAAATTTCTTAGCATATAACTTAATTTCTGTCAAAGAGCCTTAAATTTGTATTTAGGAGCTAAGAACAGTTTAAATAAAAAGACACAGAAATATCCAATGATTAAGCATTTATAATAATGGTATATGACCAGAATGTGTTTGGGTGAATTTAATAAGAACTGCCCTAAAACTGATGCTCTGCCTTTGCCTCCCTACATTTCTTATCATTTTTGCCTTCATAGTTGTGCTACTTTTAAATTTTCTAGAAAACTAAATTTGTATAATCAGGTACTTTCATACAATTATAATTACTTATATAATTAAATTTATATAATTTTAAATTTATATAATTATTTAATAATTACAAATCACTTATATAATTATAATTAAATTTAAAGATAATTAAATTTACATAATTAAATTATATTATGAAGTCAGAAATTTATAATTATATAATTATATAAAAATTATAATTAAATTGATATAACTATAAATTTATACAATTATACATAATTACTTATATAATTTATATGATTACATTATTTAATTTAAAAGATGATCACTTCCTCCTTAGTCTCTCTAAAGCATATTGTAGTTGTATATTGTTAAAATGTCTCAGAAGCATCTTGGATTCAACATGGTCAAAGGAGAACATTGTTTTCTTTTGTGGTGAATCAGATACTATTTTATTTTTTCCCTTTACCTTGTCCACTGTTCAAACCATCAATAATTCTGATGGCTTTCTTTAAAATAAACATAGATAGATACTGTCTGGACTCCTTTATGGCTTGGCTTCTGCTCATGATTAAGACTCCTTTATCTCTTGCTTGGACTGGATTCTGGCTTGAAGGTTTGGCTTTTCCTTGCAGAGAAATCTCTGCAAGCCAGAGTGGATATATAAAAGTGTGAATTGTGTTGTGTTGGATACTTGCTCATAGCCCTCCATTAGCATCCACTAGAGATAGTTATAATACACAACCTTGTTATGGCTTAGATATGTAGTGTCTCCTGAAAGCTTCACTTGCATGTTGAAGTCTTGGTGTTCAGCTGGAGAAACAAGTCATTAAGTCATTAAGTCATGAGGATTCTGATATCCTCATGGATCCAGTGCAATCCATTGATGGAGTTATAATTTGATGATGTCACTCGGAAGGTGATGAAAAGTAGGAGATGAGCCTCATTGGACAAAGTAGGTCAATGGGGGTGTGCATTTGAAAGGGACATCTGATCCCTGGACCCTTCCTCCTCCCACTCAACTCTGCTTTTTGGCCATCATAAGATGCAAACTTTGTTCTGCCACTACTCTTGCCATTGTGATTTTCATTTTATCTTGGTCACAAAACAATGAGGCCGGCTGAGAATGGACTGAAACTTCTGCATCCATGAGCCAAAATAAGTGTGTTCTTTTTTAACTTGTCTTCTCAGGTATTTTTACACAACAATGAAAAGTAACTCAACTTCTTATTCTGACCTACACGGACATATGTGATCAGCCTTGTGCTTTTCTCTCTAGTCTTCTTTGTTTATTATACTTTGCCCCCAGTGGCTTTGTTTTTGTTTTGGAAACCCTGGTTACTGCTCTGAAACTTTGCTCTTGCTACTTATTTTATCTAGCCTGGATGCTTCTAGGTCTTTCTATGAGGCATTTTCCCCATTACTTAGGTGCCATTTTCTCAGGTAGCTCTTTCCTGATCAACTTATTTAAATTAGCTCTTAGTTGCTCATAAAGCATTGCAGTATTTTAGTTCTCTTCTTAGCAGTCAGTTCCTACTTTCTATGATTTGCTATGTTCCTTTATTTGCAAATTACAATGCCCCTTTTACCAAAAGGAAGGAGATCCTCTTACTTGCCTGCTATTTTGTTTCTAGTATCTAGCTGTGAAAAATACTTGTGGCTACATAGACAACCTTTCACTCACTGTAATTGATCTGTGTTACATTCTGTTATTGATTCTTTCAAGGGTTGATGTCTTAATTATTGTGTATCTTTCGGGCCTCTTGGCAGATGTAAGATGATCTTCCTTTTATAGATGAGAAACTTTAGGGTTCTGTGAAGCCAAGAAACTTTTCCCAAAGCCATGAGTATATAAATAGCATAAGTGATTCTCATATGTATGTCTTTTTTCTTTTTTGTTGGTTTGGCAGTTGTTGGATTTTGAACTAAGAGCCTTCCTCTTGCTATGCAAGTATGCTACCAGTTGAGTCAGGTTCCAGTCTTTTATGCATAAGTTGTTTTTCAGAGTCTCAAGCTTCTTGTGTAACCCTGGCTTTGGACGACAATCTTCTTACCGCTGCCTCCCATAGAGCTAGGGACTGAGCCCTCATACCTGGCTTTTTCTTCTTTGTTTTTTAAGTATATATATTTTTATTGTAAAGATATTGTACAGAGGGGTTACAGTTGCATGAGTAAGGTAATGAGTTACATTACCTGTCAAGCATTGTTACCCACTCCTTTGTTCTTCTCCTACTGTCCCTTCCTTCCCCACCTCCCCAAATCCTCTCCACCCCAAAGCTGTAAAGTTTGCCTTGAACATCTTGTTGTTACAATGGGTCATCCTGTAACCTTATTTAAGCATTTTGTTATTTCTCTTCCCCTCCCCAAATTAGAAAAATGTATATACAAGATGCAGAACACGGGAATCAAATACGGTGACAACAGGGGTTATACCATGGGGGAGGAACATACAAAAGAAACAAACAAAACCACATAGTACATTGTAAGTACATTAAAGAGAACAACAAGAAAGATAAAATCTCCTGTGTCCGTATCTTCGGGTTCATTTTGCTTTCTTGCTGACTTTTCTTGCTGGGGCTGGTCTCTAACCACAACCTTTCTATCTTCATCTCTTAGGTAGTTAAGATTATAGTTATGAGTTACAAGTCCTGGATCACATGTAGAATTTCTTTTTAAACAAATTCATTTCTCTCAGTTTTATTGGGTGTAGAAAAAGAATATATATAGATACACACATACATAAGTTATACAATGTAAGTTTTTTTTGTCGGTCTGAACTCAGGGCCTGGGCGCTGTCCCTCAGCTTTTCAGCTTAAGGCTAGCACTCTACCATTTGAGCCACAGCACCACTTCTAACTTTTTCTGCTTGTGTGGTGCCTCATGTATGCAGGGCCTCATGCATGCAAGGCAAGCACTCTACCACTGAGCCACCTTCCCAGCCCCCTACAATGTAATGTATATATATATATATATATATATAGATAGATAGATAGATAGATAGATAGATAGATAGATAGATAGATAGATAGATATAGTTATAAAATCATTTAGTCTCCTGATCCTCAGCTATTTGGTATTTGTATGCTAGCTTGTTGCATTTCTACTAAAATGTCCCTGGTTTTTAAAAAAAGCTAGAAGGAAAAGAATGGTTGGAGCAACATCTAAAATGGTACGTACCTCATTCCCAAATGTTCAAAAAGAAAAGGGACATTAGATTGATGCTCAGATAGCAAATCTGGTTATTCCTTTCTTTCTAATCATGAAACCAATATATTCTTCATTGAATATCATGAATTCCTTTAGTTCTGATAGTTCTCCATGCTGTTTTCCAGAGAGGTTGAACAAGTTTACATTTTGAAGTTTTTAATTATGGGTTTTCTCATATGTTATTAGATAGACATATAAATAGTACCTATTTCCCTCCTATGATTGTTGGGAGAATAAATGATATAGTACATCTTAAGTCCCCACTCTGGTCTATAACATACGATGAGTATTACCTAAGAGTTAGTTGGTACTGTTCTCCATCTTGTACTCCTAGTACTGAAGTAGAGAACTAATAGAGATCTAAAAATGTTGATTAAATGAACCCAGGGATCACATTGTCATGTAGATTTTTCACAAGTCTTACCATCAATCTCATTTAAAGATAAAGAAGAATCAGGACATGTAAGTATTGCTTCCCCTACCATTTTTCATTATTCATTGCCTAACCAACCCTGTTTTCCACTGATCTGACCAAATTTCAAACTGTTTTTTTTTCAATTTAAATTAATTACTGTCAACATTAAAAAGTGCATCGATGTAGAAACTTTGCTTTCTGCGTAGAATTTTTAAGTTGTCAAATTCATATATACAGGGCGGTGACGACATTCTGTCTAAACACTGGTCTTTTTGTCTCAGGCCACGTTAGCCCCAATAGCCTCTCTGCAGAGCCTCCACCTCCAACACCCTTTGGTTGATGGGAGCATGCTAGTTTCCAGTACTGCCTTTAAGCTGAGAAATTCAAAGGTGCATATGGATTTTAGGAGTCAGGAGGGTAAGTGCCATCTGCTGTTTTCCTTTTGGGGTGGTTGTAGGCTGAAGAGGGAGCCCAGCATGCTTTCTATTTGCCAATTAGAGGAGAAAGGACTGGGGAGCCTTTAGAGAATGAAGTTATCATTTCATGGACATATGTTGTTCACACAGAAAGAGACTCTGTTATTTGTTTTCAAGTCATCAGCTTTAGTATTGTGTTTGAATACAGCAGAGGTGTTGAGATGGCTCTAATGTTGTCAGAAGACATTGCCACTTTGCTGTCTATGATGTTCATCTAAAATAAAAGATGAAAGACATAGGAAATCTAAATGAATCAACAATGAATGCTCTGTAATATAAATCTCTATTTCATAAAGTCTTCTTTTTATCTTAAAAAAATCCTTTCCTGGTTTCTATTATGTGTGGAAACCTTTGTATTTTGCAGGCTGTGTGGCAAGAAATGTTTTTGTTTCTGTTGGATGATAGAAGTAGAGCTGTATCAAAACTCAGAAAAATGATATGGCCAGGAATTGGTGGTTTATACCTCTAACCCTAGCTATTTGAAAGGCTGAAATCAGGAAGATGGCAGTTGTAGGCCAACCAGAAAATTGTATGAGGTCAATTCTTTTTTTTTGGGGGGGGGTCCGGTCGTGGGCCTGAACTCTGGGCCTGGGCGCTGTCCCTCAGCTCTTCAGCTCAAGGTTAGCACTCTACCACTTGAGCCACAGTGCCACTTCTGGCTTTTTTTCCTGCTTATGTGGTGTTGGGAAATTGAACCCTGAGCCTCATACATGCAAGGCAAGCGCTCTACCACTGAGCTACCTTCCCAGCCCTGATGTCCATTCTTAACCAATAGTATTGCCTACCATCCTAGCTAAGTAGCAGGCTGAGATTGAGTCAATTGTGGCTTCAGATTTGCCTGAGGATTTTATTTTTGTTTTTTAGCTATTGTCTTTAACTTTTTGCTTGTGAAAAAGTCAAAGCTGTAAATATTAGATGATGCTTTATGGTCACATTGTGTTCAAGAAAGAAGACAAAAGACTCTCATTTGTGTATCTATATATTCAAATAAGCAATTTGACTCAGATTGGCAAGATTTGGGGACATATGTACTCCTGAATGCTTATATGTAGTCGTGTATGCTTATATGTGCTCCTAGGTTTAAAAATGACATGTCAAGTGTATGATATTCTGGGGAGTTCATTTTGCCCTGTGTTTAAATAGTTGACTCTCTGCAGGTGCCAGTGGAGCAAGGGAGTTTCATGTGATCACAACTCCACACTTTCCAGGATGGGAAATTGGTTTACAGACATTCAATCAAATGCGTTTGCAAGGACAAATCTTTACCACTGGACATAAAAGGAAATATCCTAACTCTGTATGTGCAGGCACATTTACATGGGACTCAGGCAAAAGCAAGTTCGCAATTTGATCCAATGACCATTTTGTGATCCAGAAGCTTTACCTTCCTTTCATATGCTTCCCAAACTCAAGGACATTTGGTTCATAAATTCACAAAATTCATTTATTGAACAAGAGATAAATATTGGCATTAGAAGAGAGAGTATTTCTCAAGCTGACTTAAAAAATGAAGCTTAGTTAGTGTGCCTTTTCCACAGTTATAATCATTTTCCTGTCTCTCCCCACAATAGCTATTATAAATCATGATTGTGATGCACTTCTCAATGTTTCTCTTGAGTCTTAGCCAGTGGTCTCCCTGTTTTTTATGTGGTTTGCAATCCTTGTGAGACTTGGCCAATTAGCATGTAACTATCTTCATCTTGACTCGACCTCTGTTGATGTTCATTGACAGGTAGCCTCAAGACTACTTCCAGCCCAAGAGTTCTAGTCCTGAGTATTTGTCTGTATCCCAAATCTGAACTGAATTTTGTAAAAGGCTTTAGTAGTAAAGAGTAAGGATGACAATGAACCGGGAATAATCATTAAAATGATTGCTTAAAAGGAAATTTAGGAGAGAGAAGAAATATGGGTAAGAAAAAAATTCCCCCTATATTCCACTTAATCTAGGTGCCCATAAACACTACACAAAATTTATTGTTTAAACATTTTGAGGAGCAGAAAAGAGGAAAATTCATTGCATGCCACAGATATAAACTAGGAATGCCCAAGCAAAATCAGAATATACAGTTTCTCCAAATAAAGGTCACCTCTGTCTCTTTTTAACCCCTCCTCCCCCCCATGAACAGTCGTTTAAACATGTAAAGGCCAGATGTTGAGCTGAGATTCTAAGATAAGCTTCTGTTCTGGTTTTCCACATCTTCATGCACCAGTCTGGTCCTGATGCTCCATTTCAACCCAAAATATGTTCACTGGGCTCCTCATTGGAAAGAGGTTTGATTTCTTTAGACCTTCAATTCTTAGCTGCAAATGGCTTGATGTTCAAACTAATTTTGGTGGAGACCCAGATTTTAAATGTTTCCGTAAATGCTTGATTTTCCTTTAAGCATTTGAAATACAGAGTCAAGTCAGAATTATTCTGGTTGACACAGGATACAAAAAAGCACGTGGCTGATTCTCTGGCTTGCTCCCAATGTCAATTAGAACAACTCATTAGTTCTTCTCCTGGGAGGGTCCCTGCTAGGCAGTTGATGATCACCCATAGTCAGTGATGCTAGTCTATGTCCAGCTCCTCACAATCAGGATATAAGAAGTGCAGACTTTTATACAACTAGATTAATGTGCAAAGAAATTGTCTACTATCCCCTGTGTGATAATGGCCAGTGCTTTGGTAAGGGCAACCTTGCTTTCATCTATTCTTAACATTTTGTTTGAAAAGATTTTTCCCATTAAATCTGATTGAGAACCATGACTCTCACTTGTATTTCAGCAACTGACTTGATTTTGTTTGGGCTCCTGGGGTACTATATCTAGGTCTATGGTTGGTAGCTTCTGAAATGGCCTGCAGTGATCTCTGCCTGCTGGTGTTGACAATCATCTGTATTCTTTCTCTTTGGACTGAACCTAGTTACTCACTTTTAACAAACAGAATACTAGATCAAGGTGATATCGTTAAAGGCAGTAGGATATCACTGCTGAGATTAAGTTACAAACAGATGGTCTATCAGGCTTGCTAGCACCCTGTTTTTCTCCAGTTTGCTCTGATGCAGTCAGCTCTTGTGTTATCGGCCTGGCCTATGAAGATCCTCATGACAAGGAACCACAGGCTGCCTTTGGCCCATGACTCATGAAGAACTGAAGCCCCCATGAAGTGTTGAATCCTGCCACCACCAACATAAATGAGCTTGGAAGTGAATCTGACTCTAGTTAAGACTTGCTGTGACTTTAACCTTGTGGGGAACTCAGAATGAATGGATCTACCAAAGTTGTACTCACATACCTGATTCTTTCCCCTAAATATGAGATAATAACTCTTGTTTTTAGCTAAATTTTGGGAATTTTTTTCACAGTAATAAATAGAGAATCATCTAGAAGGTCAATATCAATCACAAACATCTTTTTCTTTTGGTCTGGGATAAGTCATGAAGTAAACATGTCACAAGATTTAGTTAAGAGAACAAAGTCTGGAACGTTGTCATTTTAACTCTACACCACTCTAATTCATCAAACTCTTTTCTTAAAAGAATTTTTTTATTATTATTATTAATTATTATTATATTATCTTTAAGTTAGTTGTACAGAGGAGTTGCCATTTAACAAAGCAGTTTATGAATATAGAAAGTCTTGATCCATGTCATTCCTTTAATCATTCTCCCCTATCCCTCCCCTACCCACCGCTTCCTTTACTCTTCTTAATTCTGTAGGATATACATTGGATTCTTGACTGTATTTTCTCCCTTTTTTTCATTCATCTACCCCATTTTCAAGTATTCACTCAAAACTTCTGTTTGGGGAAAACAATAAAACAAACATTGCTATTTCTCTTCTTCTGTGCACTTCTTTAGTAAAGTCAGACACTAACATAGACATTTTACTTTTATGAGTATGATATTGGTGATGCTGTGTGCATTTGAGGACTTACATATCATCTGGTGATTAGTAGCATGAGGACTTTGCACAGACGCACTTCAATATGCAGTTTACAATTACTCTTTGCTCATCTAAAGTCCTGCTGAGAAATTGGGCATTCCAGTATGAGACAGTTGAGCCATTTATTTTGATCAGATATTTCATGCCTTTTGATAGACTCTCAAAGCACACCATGAGCTAGCCACCTACTGAAGAGTATTATCTTGGTTCTCTATAGAATTGGCTTTACAAAAACTACAACTTACAATTATTCTTTTAACTTTGAAATAAGAAATGATCATAAATAGCACTACAGTGTATCTCTATGCTTTCGTAAAATCATTATGGATGGTACCTTCGGTTCATAGTGCTTCAATGTACTTTCATTATAGGATTTTACTTCAAAGCTAGGAAGTAGGTATACTTTCCTGGTAATCACAGTGTGTGTTTTAAAAATAAACAATAAGAAACACAGGACGTAATAATTTTCCCATTTTGCCTTGGCCAAGCTTAAATTCCATTTGTTTTTACATTTTTGCATTTGGAGCTTGTTTAATTAATTTTTGCCTAAGTCATTTTTATGATTTTTTCGGACTTGTTTTGGTGTCTTTGTATTTTAAATTCTCACATTTTAGAAAGTAGATGGTGAACTTTTGTCTCTTCAATATTTGAGAAATATTTGTTAAATTAAGCAAAGAGTAGTTATTCATTGTTTTCACTTTATAATTACATAAATTAATACATTTTTAATTTTTTAATGTAATGGGTAGATGTTCCTACTTTTTTGCACCAGAGTTATTTAATAGATTTATCTTTGTTTTTCCTTTGGTTGTGGGGTTTGAACTCTGGACCTGGGCACTGTCCCCCAGCTCTTCAGCTCAAGGCTAGCGCTCTACCTCTTGAGCCACAGCACTACTTCTGGTTTTCTGAGTAGTTAATTGGAGGTAAAAGTCTCACGGACTTTCCTGCCTGGTTTTGAACCACGATCCTCAGATATTAGCCTCCTGAGTAGCTAGGATTACAGGTGTGAGCCACTGGCACCCGGCCTAGATTTATTTTTTTTTAAATTCCTGCTTGCATTTTTATAAAGTCTGGATTTTGTGGTTACTCATTTGACCGTCTTAGCAACACATCCATGTCTCAGTGGATGCCCAGGAGTTTGTGAGAGTTTTGATTGTACTGCTGTACCTTATTATGAAGCCAATCATTATCCCAAACCACAATAAAGGAATCATCCTTCTTGTATACTCTTCTCCAGTAAGTCTCTGCACTCCTTTATCACAGAGTACGCGTGCCCCAGAAAAACCCTGTGTTCTAGGTGAGTTTTAATGTTTCAGACATTTCCTGATAGGTAATGTCTTTTAAAGCAGCCTATGACTGGAAACCTAGCTACCATTTCTCATCCTAGGAGATAGCAGAAATAAGCATTGTACTACAAGTGACAAGCCAGAAAATTGTATCTGAAAGCAATCATCAGCTCTAATCAGCTAGTGTTCAGAATGGCAGGTGACACTCATCTATCTCTGTCTTCTCTTCAAGATCTGGCTCTTGTTAGTCCTTTAAAGAGTGAGATTCAACACTTTTTTTCCATGCTTCATCAAGAGAGATACGGTACTTGAAGCCAAGTTTTGTAGCTTGGAAACTGTATGTGGATTGTGTTCTGTTTTGTGCTTCATATATATGTTACTTCATTCTTCTGGAATGCTGTGTCTAGTGGCTCTACTGGATCTTTTATCTCTATGGTGGCTATATAATTTCAAAGTACTACAAATTCATTCATGTCACTTTAATTTAAACACAATGTTGTTATTGCAGCATTTATTTGATAAACAATGCCCTCCTCTATCATTTTCTACTTATAGGTAGAAGATAGAGAAGTAGAAGATAGCATTTCAATCAACTGTGGAGTTAAAAAGTCTGGGTGATTTTGTTTGACAAATGTTGAAACCCCCAAGTACTTGTAACACTTTCTTTCCTGATACTGGCAATAATGGAAATGTCATAGTGCTAATGAAAGATTTCTACTGTGGGCCCTTGAATGTGGTCCAAATGGTTCTCGTTAGCTATATGCCATTCAGATTTCTTGGCATGTCTTAAATTTTTCAGCTGAAGTTGTTTCCTTCCTTCCTTCCTTCATCCTCCTACCTCATATATATATAGCTATATATCAATATACCTATATCTCTATATATCAATATATCACTGTATCTATAGATCTATACCCGCTCTCTCTATGTATACACACATTATAGATATACTTTGGACTTGATAATTTGGGCTCTGTCATGCATGATCTGTCTGAATAAGAGAGGTTACTTAACTCTTTTTGTAGTTTCCTGTTGGTAAACTACTTTATGGCACTCTTGGTTCCTCACTTATCTATTTGATTGGGTTATAAGGCTACTTTCCATCTTCTTAACATGATTTTGAGAAATTGCGATCTAGGAAAAGAAATCCATCACAATTACAGCAAAACTTTTATTGTCCAGTTGTAAATTTAATGACTCATTTTAGAAACTCATAGCTGATTTAGTGTGCAATAATTGAATTGAGTGATAGAAAAATAACTAGAGCCTTCACTTAGGACTAAAAGCTTATCTGAATTCATTTGATGTAGTGGATGTTGTGGTGTGCTACTGAAATCCCCCCTTCTCATTTTACAGTGAGGCACCTGTCTTCCCAGCTTTTAGAGGTATTGGTAGTTAAAAACTCCAATGATTTAAACATTGTGAGTTGTCCTTGGCTGAAAAGGGCGAATTCATCTGTATCCAGTGGCTGGGTACTCTGCTACATCCAAAAACATGGCTGCCTTGTCCCTGCCTGAGACCAGTTAAAAATCTTTAAATAGGAGTACAAAGGAGTTGACAATTAACAAAGCAGTTAGCTGAGACCACTTTAAAGGGTCATCTCAGCATCTTGCTCTCTGCAGGACTAGCTGATACCTTCATCATGACTACAACATAGCTTACCTCTTCTCCTGGTTCAACTTCTGCTCTTCTCTTTCCTGGGTGTGGTTCCCCAGTAATAACATGCTGTGACACACTTTTTGTGTGCAGATTTCGATCTCCTTGTTTATTTCCAAAGAAGCCTTATCTACATCCCATTAGTTCATATGAAACTTTCCATGGATGGCTGTACCCAGCTGGAATATTCAGTAAGTGTTTATTGAAATGAACAGCAGAACTTGAAAAGATGACTTCATAACACCTTGGTTTTAGGGTGATAGGATGCTCACAAAAATCACTAATGTCACCTCCAGGATACACTAGCTTGGCTATATGGATCGCAGAAAGTTTATTTTCCTTTCTTACTATGTCACACTGGAAGCCACACTCTCTGTCAGCAAGTACCACTTTTACAGATAGAGGAGAATTACCATTTAGTTTCATCATGATTTGGTTTCAACAAAAGGAACCATCATTTGTAAAGACCAATGTGAGTTGGCTGTTTTGCTATGGAATTCTACATTTTGTTTAACCAGCCCATAGGCAGCAGAGCTCCAAGTTGAGCCCATCAAAGTGAATCTCTGACTTTTTGCCAGATTTTACAGTGTGAATGTATGTTTAGAAATCTGGAGGTAGAAACATGGACTGGAAATATGCATAAGGTGGTAGTACTGTTACCTTGTGGTACTGTGGCCTGACTTGACCCATTAAGGCTGTTTCTATTTGGAAACAGTTGTAGGAGAGTAGTATATGTCATGTACAAATGGGTTCCATGAACATAATTTACCTTAAAAATAGTCATCTGCTAGCTTGCAGATAACAGAGGCACTGAATAGATTTGCCCAGCTACGGGACATACTTTGGTTTGGCCAGCTGGTTGTGGCCGGTGTATACCAACAAGGACACTGCCCACAGAGAATGATACAGAATGTGAGCTGTGGGATCTTCTTTTAATGATGCTACCTTCATGGCATCATGGCCTTTATGAAGATCTGCCAGGATTTTAGGGCAGCCAAACACTTGCACCCAATAATGCTATCTCCTACTGTTAAAAGTTGCTCACAGTTTGAAGCTTCCAGCCTGACACCTGTGCCTGCATTCAAGCTCATGTTGTATAGTCTAGGTATAGCATGCTGTTTTTAAATTTAAGACCAACAGCTGCAAATGCTGTGAGTTTTACTGTGAAAAGGCCCTATTTACAGTGTATTTCCTTGGGGGTGTCAGACTCACAGGGATATTATTATTTGGATCTCATTGGATTGGCCAATTATTTGGAATTGGCCAACCAGTTGCCTTAAGAATGAATGGTATTAAAAGCATTATGAATGGTTACACATTAAGGATGGTGTGAAAAGCTAGATGTAAGAGCTGAATCCAGCGAGCAATGCGTGGTCTTTGTATGACAGGCTGCAGTGTGACACCCCACACTAGATGAGTACCATTCTGGACTAAATCATACTTCTTTAAAAAGATGGGAACCAGTATTATCTTTAAAAACACTTAGCATTATGGTTTCTTTTTACAGTTTTGCTTAGAGTTGACATAATACCTCCTGTAAGTTTTTGGTAAAAACAGATACAGAAACATTGGCATTCTCAAAGGGATATATGACATGCTTTTTCAGAGATGGGTAACTTTGTACCTACCAGGCGCTAGGTTTGAGAGAAATCTTTACAAAGGAAGATTGGGGTGAGAAAAGAACACAAGCAATTTGCAAGTGTAAAAGACCCAAGAAAATCTGAATTGCCCCCATGGTTCTCAGAGGGAGAGATACTTTGACAATCCTGGTAGGCTTGATGAGTCAATTCCAATGTATGGACTGTGACTAATACGGCCTATTAGACCAGGGCACAGATAAATATTTCAATCAGTAGAAAAGACACCCTCTTCTTCAATATGAAAAAACTTACAGAAGAACTATACAGTGATTGCAAAAGCTCAGTGTTCTAGAAACTAGAAGTAGTATAACTTGCATGAAAAGATGAAGAAATACATCACAGACATATCTAAAATAAAATGCAGATTATTCAGCTCTCAGCCCTTAAGAGGTGTACTGAAGGAATCTGTCCTCATGGATGACCAAACAAGACAGAGAAAGGTATGGTATGTTGGTGGGGCTGATTCTCAGGAAGAATCAATGCAGGAGGACCTGGCTTAGTTGTAGCAGAAGTGCCAGCAGCAGTTCCAGCTGATGAAAAGCACCTTGTCAAAGTGTTGTTAAATTCACCCACAGAAGGTGAATTTAAGGTTAGGCGTTTCCTGGAAGTCTAGAAGGCTGTTGCAAAGCTGAAACTTGCATAAGATCCGTGTTATGGGGATACCGATCACAGACACTATCCACAGCAAGTAAGAACGACTCTCTGCCTTGTTTATATAGTGTTCCTTTATGCCAACCTTGTGTGGTTTGCATAAAGAGACATCACACCAGAATGCAAGTCTGGAATCCAGTGAAGAATCTACCTGGGGTAGTATGATGCAGATATCATCAGCTCCAAAATCACTAGGCGTCTAGTTCTTATACACATAGCACTCTTTGAACACAGCTTTTGTAGATATACTTACTATTAATGGCAGACAGGCAGTCCTAGAAACCAGCCAATTCCATCTAAATGGCTTATTTAATGATTCTCAAGTCACCAAAGCAGTAATATCAGCAAATATAATCTGATTTCCGCGGTACCATTCACTCTTTAATCATGGCCATTGGTCCTTGGGATGGCTGGAGACTCATTTCATTTGCATCTGTTTTCATTATTCTTGCAGATAGTGAATCACTTTGCCCCATCAGAGGTAGATTCTCTTTTAAACTCAGATCAATATATCTAATGTGTTTTCAGAACGGGTACTTATGATCAATGTGCATTATTTATCACAGAATTGCCTCTGTGCATATTTTTCTCTTGGAATGCTTTAAAAAAGGCAACACTCTAGGTATGCATGTGCTTAATATGCATAATAATCAGAAACTAATAATTCATGAATAAGATATTAAATTAGCAGTGAAATTAAAAGAAATTCTTCCTTCTCATTAGTTAGGATTTTTTTCTTCTTATAAATAATGCTGATTTCCAATAGATCATTGTTAGGAGAAATGTAAATATGCATACTTCTATAATATTTTATTATCATAATGTATGGCAGAAATGCATAAACACATGGGAGAGTTCATAGAATAAACTAGGAAGTATATAAGAAAATCTAATATGAATGCTTTTGTGCACTAAAATTTTGCATGAGTTTCTTGACTGTCTGGTCAAAAATGTTGAAGGTATCTCTTTTGCTGTGTTGAGAATGTGTAAGCAACTTTCTTGTGGCAATAAAATTGAGGTTGTGTGATATAGTAATTAAAACGTTGAATATCCAGCCAGATGCTGGTGGCTTTACACTGGTAATACTAATTACACGAGAGGCTGAGGTCTGAGGATTAGAGTTCAAAGTTAGTTTGACACTTATCTCCAATTAATTACCAAAAAGCCTAAAGTGAAGTGTGGCTCAAGTGGTAGAGCCTTAGCTTTGAACAAAAAAGGACAGGGACAATGCCCAGGCCCTAAGATCAAGTCCTAGGATACAACATGCACACACACACACACACACACATACACACACACACACACACACACACACACACAAATTTGAGACTCATTAAAAGTGGTCTTGAGTTTTTCCTGGTTTATGTTTTGGTGTAGATTCTTGAGTTAATGATTTCAACTTTTTCAGACAGTGTGTTCATCAGAAAATGGGTGTAGAATGTATACTCCTTCTTATTGTGGCTGAGAAATTTAAATTAGAAAATGTGTATAAAATACCTAAAACCTGCCATAGGGTAAATGTTCATAGAACACAAGGACAGTCCAAATCAGAAAATTCTCTTGTAGCTGGGCATCAGTGGCTCATGTCTGTAATTCTAGTTACTCGGGAGGCTGAGATTTGAGGATGGCAGTTCAAAGCCAGCCTGGGCAGGAAAGTCTGTGAAACTCTTATCGCCAGTAAACCACTCAGAAAAGTGGAAGTGGTGCAGTGGCTCAAGTAGTAGAGTGCGAGCCTTGATCTGAAGAGCTTAAGGACAGAATTCAGTCTCAGAGTTCAAGCCCCAAAACCAACAAGAAAAAAGAAAAAAAAGAAAAAGAAAATTCTCTTGCAAGTGAGATATCAATTAAAGATAATTTAGGAATAGTTATAGTTTAAAACAATAATGGTAGTCAGGTCCTGGTGGCTTCTGCCTATAATCTTAGCTACTCAGGAGGATCACAGTTCAAAGCCAGCTTAGGCAGGAAAGTCTGTGAGACTCTTATCTCCAATAAATTATTTTTAAAAAGCCAGAAGTGGCACTGTGGCTCAAGTAGTAGAGCACTCACCTTGAATGAAAGAAGATTAAGGATAGCACCCAGGCCCAGAGTTCAAGCCCCAGGAATGGCAAACAAACAAACAAAAACCACAAAACACAAAAACCCCTAAACAACAACACAAACAATAATGGAACTCTATGGACACATAGTATAATTATTTTCCTCTTTGAATATGTGTTAAGGTAAGAGTAATCCAAAATGAGGCCTCAAGACTCATAATAATTAATACCTGCTTCCAGCTTTGTACTCTTTTGTGATATTGTAATCGGAGCTCAGGGATTTGTGCTTGCTTGGCTTCCTTGCTCTGCTGACACTCTATGACTTCAGCCGTTACTTCAGCCCAGCATTTTGCACATTAATTTGGAGATAGAGTCTAGCAAGCTTTTCTGCCAGTCACCTTTATCTTAGCTTTCTTTGTAGATGAGGATTATAAGCATGAGCCACCAGTGCCAAACTGTTTCTTACTCTTGTTTCAATATCATCTGGTGATAAAAAATATGTACTATACCCAAACTATCCCTAAACTATATTATTCTGAATTTGACATTTGAGTCTCTTTATTACTTAAAAGGGTTAAATTGAGGAAAATCATACAACTGTGTTTGTCTGCGTCTGGCTTGCTTCATTCAATAATTTTCCCGAATCTTTCCATTTCCTTATGAATGGTACATTATCATTCTTTCTGATGGATGAGTAAAATTCCATTGTATATATGTACCAACTTTTCTTGATCCATTTATCCATTGAAGAGCACCCATATCTTGGCAGTGGTAAATAATACTGCAATGAACATAGTTGTGCTGGTGGCTTTAGTGTGCCTTGGTTGTGCTCTATTACATAAATGCCCAGGAGTGGAATTGCTGGATCATTGGGAAGCTCTATGTTTAGTTTTTTTAGAACCCTCTATACTTCTTTCCAGCGTGGTTGAACAAGCTTGCATTCCCATCAGCTGTGTAATAGAGTTCCTCTTTGATCACAACCATGCTAGCATTTGCTATTATTACTTTTTGTGATATTGGCCATTCTAACTGGGGTGAAGTAGTTTGCATTTCCTTAATGGCCAAAGATGTTGAACTTCTCTTCATGTGTCTATTGGACATTTTTACTTCTGAGAAGTCTCTCTTTAAGTCATTAGCACATTTATCAATTATGTTGTTTGAGGGTTTATTTTTTTAGGGTTTAATTTTTTTGAGCACTAAGTGTATTTGTGGTAGCTAGAATGTGCCTCTAAATCTCTAAGTAAATACACTGGGTGGTAAGCAAGTGATTACCAATGCATTAACTAAAGTAGAAAAGACTCTATGGAGAGCTCAAATTATAATTCATTAAATTGACGAAGTCAGAGAAAGTACTAGGAAGTGGGTACTTGTAAGAGGGGAGGGTGGGGCCAAGTGGAGAGGGGTAAATGAATGAAGGGGAGAGAGAGAGTACAAACAAGAATTCATTGTACATACCACGGAACTGAGAAATATAAGGGAAAGGCTCTGTTGAAGCCTGGGTAAAGATACTGTGGTGGTGACACGGGTCAAGATGCAGTCTCTATATAAATAACTTTGTTAAATGGTAAACATTTAGTACATAACCTAAAAATTAAGAAACACAAGGGAAGGGTGAGTGAGAATGTTGAAACGGGAGATATGGATCAAGACATGCTGTGTTCATACACTGCTTTGGAGAATGGCAGCTCCTTTGTACAACTACTGAAAGACAATAAAAATATTAAAAAAGGGAAAAATGGAGAGATGTTTTATGGTTAGTAGTTTAAAATATTTAAACATGTATCAGGTGAAAGTTAGAAGTTGGGAGTCTCTTCATGTTTGAGAGCTGTTATATGTCATCCCTCTTGCTCTGCCTGGATGGGAGCTCCGAATGCTGTGCTCAGAGTACATGGGGCTCTAAACAATATTCTTAATGTCTCAGGCCAGCCCAGAGTGACCACATCTTCTTCTTTAGTCCTGTTGAGTTCTGCCAAGAGAGCCCATGTTCACTCACATCATATTTGGAAGATAGGAGGAGAGGGTTATATTGTTCAGAGGAAGGTACAGTCGTGTCAAACAGTAATGAGGGAGGTTTGAAGCCACACTCCTGTTTGAGTTCTTTAGTTTAGAAACTCTCATCAGTGACGCTCAGTGTTCCTCCAGGGGCTAGGTACATACATCTCTAAGTGCAGTATGTATCCTGACTTATAGACTAAGGGAAGGGGCCTTAATGTCTGGCCAAACTGACTCATCACCCCATACTTACTTATTGACCACCTACTTTATTATTTTTTTGAGACACTTTAGAAAAATGATCTTTCAGTCTCCCATCATCTCCTCTATTAATGCTGCTATTTTACAAATGAAGAATCGGAATGCTATTAGTATTGATTAAATATCCATGCTTCTTTCTAAAACAAGTTCTTTTATTTGCATATTTGCCATATTTCCTTATCCCACCTAGAGATATCACTATAGCAATTTCCATCATTCCTCTACTTCTTGGCTGACACTGGGGAAAAATCATTTACTCATCGTGGACACTTGTGGCTACAAATGACACTCAAGAGGAAATCCTGAATCTATCCCAGTGCAGCGGAAGTGCTACTGGTATGTTTATTTGATGTTAGAGGAAATTGCTCTGGGCGCTTAGGTAAAAGCTTTCCTAGCACACCTCTGGCGAAAACACCATTGCTTTGAATTTAGTGGACAGTCTGATGAGATTAGGCCTTGTCTCCCTGTTGTCTGGGACAAGTCTTTTATGGTGGTATTTTTTGTTGGGTGAGTATTTTGATGAAAGGTTTCTCCCTGACTTCAGTCCACTTGGCTATAGTTTAAACTGAATATCTTTAGACATTCAGGGCTCACTTTTGCCCTTCCCACTCTCTCATTTGCTTTCTGTGGAAGTTACCAGGACAGCAAGTCTGTCATTTGTTCTATGAGGCAGACCAGCCTTCCTCTCTGCTCTTTTAACAAGTTCCCAACTTAGCACACTCTGACTTTCCTACTTTCTACCAATCCTATGGAAGAACTTTGCTTGTTCTGTATTTCCATTATGCTTTGCATGATAGAAAAAGGAGGTTAATGCATCGTTATTGCTGGAGGGAGATTCTTGCATGAATTTTGCTGCATTCTGCTCATTGTCAGTTGGGAATTACTTTGGCTGAAAGTAAAAGAAAACTCAATCAATAGTGACTTAACCTAAAGGACACTTTTTTTTTAAAGCCAAAGAAGAAACTTCACACTTCCAGTATTCATTCCTTGGCCTTTTGCTGTCAAAATCTGGATTGTGAATTTCTACAATTTTCTTGGCATAGAAATATTTCTCATGCTTCCAAGAATTCTTCTGCAGCCCATGGAATCTTATGTAACTGTGTCAGGAACACAGAGTAAGAAGGAACTTGGTATCTGCATGACAAGGGAGAAAGATCATTGAGGGTCATTTTCATTCCTTTTATCAGAGAGGAAAAAAGGATGTCTCATAAGTCTCTTTATGTGACAGGAACTCAGCTCTTAGAACCCTTAGCTCTAAAGGAAGCTAGAAATGTAAGTAATTAGATGCCTTTTCCAATTTCTATAGGAAGAGGAGGGTCACAAGAAATGGTACTGACAGTAGCTTTTAAGTAGCTAAATAACTGTCTTTCAACTGACCTTAGTGTGGGGTTGGCATAAATTAGTATCTTGGTATCATGACACATGGAGCATGGGCTTATATCAGGAAGCCTCAGGCAGGGCAGGTAGTGAGCTTCTCTGAGAGTGAAACATGTGACAAACTGTATTTGATCAGGAAAGACTGGAAAGTTTCAGTCTAAGTGGGAAAAAAGTACATATTGAACTGGCCCAAGTGATAAATACAGGATTGGCAGAGAGGAAATGTTTGGGGGAAATCTGTGAAGGCATGGGGTTCGTGGGACTCAGGAAGCTAGAGATAAGGGTAAGATCAGTTGCTACTGGAGGCGGTGGCGGAGGGGAGAACGCTGAGGTGAGAAGTTTGAGGATGAAGGATGAAATCTTTCCTTGAACATTGCTTTTGTGTTGTCTTCACAAAGCTGACCTGGAGACAAGGATGTGGATGAAAATGTTTCCTCTGTGAGGTGATCTCAGGAAGCCCAGGAATGAAATGAGAAAAAGAGATAGGGAAGGAAAAAACAATGGGAAGAATGGGTTCATGAACAGGTCCTCCCTAAGGACCTTGAGGGATTATGTAGAACATATTCCAGAAGTGGCTCATCAAGGAGACGAGGCATATTTATTCACCAATTTTTATTTGTAATTGGTGGATGCTAATCCTGCAGATAATACTTCCCTGGTGCTTTTGACCTTCCTTACATTACGCTAAGCTAGGGCTAGGCTGAGTATGATTTAGAGCCAGAGATAACTTTTTGTAAAGCACCACGAGATGACATTGGTAAGGATAAAAGAGTAGGGACATGGATTGTGATATTATAGGCAGAGTACCACAAGTTTCTGATATAGGTAGCATCTAATTGTTTTTTTCTTTTTATATTTGTTATCAATTCATCTTTTTACTTTTTTAAAAACATCTAATTTTGTCTAAGAGGAAGTAATAGAAAAGATACAATAGTTTATCTATTGAAGGTAGAGAGAAAATAGTTCAGTGCCTACTTTGAGGAGAAAGAGAAGTATTACCAGCAACTTGTCTGAACACCTAGGCTGGTGGTCTACTAGTTGAGCCACACTTCCAGCTCTGTGTTTTGCTATTTTTGAGATAGTCTTATTTCTTTATTGTTATTGTAAAGGTGATTACAGAGGGGTTATGGTTACATAAGTCAGATAAAGAATATGTTTCTTTTTGAACAATGACACCCCTTCCCTTGCTTTCTCCCAGTTTTTCTCTCTTGTCCCTACCCACAAGTTGTATAGTTTGTTTTCCACATAGTGTCTAGTGAGTATCACTGCTGCATTTGTTCACCCTTTGTCCCACTATTTCTGTGCCCTCCTTACTCTCCCTAAGACAGATAAATGAACAAACAAGAGAAAAAGGAAGTGAAAACAAAAACAGTAACACAGAAAATAAAAAAGACCTCTTGTTTCCACTTCCTGGAGTTCATTTTGATAAATACTATTTCATATGATCCAATGCATGTCATAGACTCTTTCGTGAACTTTTCTGCCTGGGCTGGTCTTAAACCCTAATCCTTTCACTCTCTGTCTCCCAAGTAACCACCAGCACTTGCTAGTTTATCTTTTTTATCCTTAAGAACTTGTATAAAGGCATTTCAATTCAACACGTCAGTTTATGAGTACAATGCATCTTGATCAATGTCATCCCTTGCACTACCTTCTCCCATCTCTCCTTTCCCCACCCTCAATTTTCCTAGGTCCATTTTCATACGTATATATTTAATACTACAGCTGTGTTCTCCCACCCTTCTTCTCTCCATTTGCTTACTCCCCTCTCCTTGGCCTCAGCTCCCCAACACCTCAGACTCCAGCTCTCCTGGTATTCATTTTGTTAGACTGTACATTAGTTGTTCAAAGGAGTTACACCATTGGAATTTTCCCCTGCAGATCTCATACTTTAGTTATTTGTGTATATGTTAATATGACCTTGTAGATGTTTATGTATATATGAATACATTAGTTCTAGCTTTCACATGTGAGAGAGACATACTGAGCCTGACTTACTTCATTTAACATAATTTGTCCAGAATCCATTTCTCTTCAAATGAATAACAATATTACTCTTCCTGGTGGATGAATAAAACTCCATTGTATTTGTGGTCCTGCTTCTGATACCTGTGTGTGCATCTGGGATAGTTTTAATAACTGGAGAGATTTTGGCTGGCACATGCACTTCAAGATTCTCCTTGACATTTAGGTGTTTATAAATTTCTTTTAGGAGTGATACAGTATACTTTTACAGTGCTAGCTTGTCCATATTCACAGCTTAAACAAAAAAGGCCCAGAGTCCTGCTCCTGATATGATTTATATGACTGGGGTAGGTTGAAATGCAGAATTATGCCAAGCTAACTCACAGCATGCTGGGATGAAAAAGCAAGAGGGATAATCCAGTAATCTCCTGAGAACGGAAATCTGAAAGTTGGAAATACTGCTGGTCTATACTGGTTACAGTTAGCGCTGAGATAAAAGTAGAAGGAGAACCATCCATGATAGCCACATGTATTCATCTTCTGACAGCTGAGCATGCTTCCTTTGTGACTTAACCTGAGTTGGTCTCTGATGCTTTTGGACTAAAAGAGCTCAACATGGGTGTAGATACCTTTCCATGTAAATAATCAATCATGGTGACAGTGATTTGTTTGCTTGAACTATATTGATCATGTATACACAACATGAACACACACACACACACATCCCAGTGGGATGAAAAAAATCAATTTAATTGGGTTATTGAGACTATGAAGTCACGAGGATTTCTGTTTTTTAAATTTTATTCTGTCTTCATTCTGCATCTGAAGATATTCAAGAGTCATTTGGTCTCACCTTAAATTCTTAAAAATCTGTTTTTGACCCATGTTGACCTTTGTCTTCTGTCTCTACAGGTCTTAAGGTTCTGTAGTTTATGCAAATTATTTTAGGTTGATATTTCTGGAGTTTTCCAGCCCAGTGTTGACTTGAAGAATTCATTCCTATTGTTCCTATATACTATCCATGTCCCAGAAATGCCAATATTTTGGCATTTAAGCTCTCTCTCTCAGACAGCTTAATTTCCAGAAGTGGGAACAAAAAGTTCTTTGTTAGATTCTGCCCTGATTTTTGCTTTGGAAAATAAGGTCATCATAGCCTCGGATTCTACCATTCTTTTGGATTTTGAAAATTGTAAATTGTAACTACTTTTCCTTGCACAAGAACACCTATGCAGCCTTCATCACTGAGACACTGTATTGTATGGAGCAGGGTGGGTATCAGGGTGCCATCTTTGTACACTGATTTCTAGGGAATCAGTGCTGGAGTCTTCATCAATGAAGAAGGTAGAATGTGAGGTATGATCTCACTGCCCCACACAGAGGTGCTACGTAGGAGGAAGTAACTGAGTTAACTATACTATGCCATTCCGATGACATGGAAACATTACTTATACCTCTCCCAAACTTTATCAGCTGTTTATTGTTCTGGAAGACAGAGTTATTCTTATTAACTGAATGGTTAGAAACCAGTGTATTCCAGAATGATTGCCTGGCCCTACAGCTCTCAGGTGGACTCATGCTGAAATACCTTGTTGTAATTGACTTCCTTCCTTACTAGACTCTGCTTGTTAGGGTCATGCTGTTTCGGTTAGTCTGGCTTGTGGTCCTCTTGCATGCATAGGTAGTTCTGGTTCATTGTCAATGTCGATCAATGTCAACTCAAAGTACATTCAATAGTGTACTTGAAGATGATTAACACTCCTAAGAATACTGTGGGTGGCTATAACTTCCTTTTGGTGGTACATATCACTTGGATTTTTTTTTATTAGTTTCTTGTTTTTGAAAGATGACTGATTAGTTGAAACAAAATTTGTAGTCACAACATCTGTCTTGTTGCCATGGAGATTCCCTTTTAAAATGTCTATGTCAATAATTAGGATAGATGTTTGTTTGTAGGCCTAAATTGGTGATTCAAAAAACAGTAAGCAAATTAATCTATTACTTAGGATCATTACTATTATAAGGTCATTTCTGATAATCATTATTTTAGATATTTTGTTAATCACTAGTGTCCCAATTGCTTATTAACAAATAATAATGTTTATAAGTTCCATGTTTCTTTCATTTTTGCCTTTGTTCCTAGAATCTAGCTTTTAAAATAAGAATGATAAGTCCATTTCTGCTCAGATTGCTAATAGAATATTGCAATAGTAAATTAGAGACTAGTCAACCAGGGAGATTTATTATGATGTTGTTGATGATGATGATAATAATCATGATGGCACTGATGATGATGAATGTAAAAAATAATAGCTACTTTATTAAGATATAAACATATGCCAAACAGCATTATAAACTGTTACATGTAATTAACAATTGGTCCTTGTACCATTTGCCTTACAGATGAGAAGTTGAGGAACAGAGCATATAGGAATTCATTCCAGGTCACCTTTAGAGGTAGAAGTAGGAGGAGTAGACATAGGGATACTGCAAACTACTCGTGAATTTTATGATTACTAGTGAAAACCAGTTGGGTTTCAGTTTCAGGAAAGGGGAATAGAAATTTGGAGACAAGGACTCATTAAAAAACCACTTGTTATAAAAGGCAAGGGCATATACATTGCATGAACTTCAAGTTGGCAATGCTGTTTGTTGTTGTTGGTTATGGGGCTTGAACTCAGGGCCTGGGCACTGTCCCTGAGCCTCTTTGTGCTCAAGGCTGGCACTCTACCACTTGAGCCACAGTGCTACTTCTGGTTTTTGAGTGGTTAATTGGAGATAAGAGTTTCACAGGTATTTTTCTGTCCCAGTTGCCTCTAACTGTGATCTTTAGATCTCAGCTTCTAGAGTAGCTGGGATCTGATTGGCTTTTCAAGATTTTTTTTTTAAAGTAAGTTGACCACTCAAGTTTAGTGGGCCTTGGGGTAAAGGAGAGAAAAGGGTCCCAGCATCTAGGCAAGCAGCACATTCAGCTTAGTAGGAATAGAAAAATAACCAGGAGGCCCTACTAGTTCTTCTGCATCTTACTGTCTTTTTTCTACATAGAGACTTTCTAACATTTTCCTTCTGGATTTTTCATCTGTTTAGAGATGAATTAGTTTACCATGAATGGACAACTAGGCTTACTTATAAGGCTGAAGGCTCTCAGTGTTTATATGTGATCCATAGTTCCACAGAGACTCCATACTGCGTTTCAGGGGAGCTTCTATCCAAGTTTTTTCTGAATTATGGTTTGGCATATTAGTTATAAAACATGTGAATATATACTCAGTTCAGGGGGAGGTTTCCTTGGTCAAATAAATTTGGGACAATGGAACCTAACACAATGAAACTAGTTTCATGACACAATGCCCAGGGTTCTGAAGTACATTGTAAATGTCCACAAGGGATCTAAGGCAGACAGAATTTCTCCAACTTACTAATGGTTTAAAAAATTTCTCCTAGAGAAGCTCATGAGAGGTTTATGAAAGTGACTCACAGAACAAATGTAGTTCTTTTGAAAATTGTTTTCCTTCTATAGTATGGAAAGAAATACATATTAATTTCATAGATATATGAAGTTATATATATATATATATATATATATATATATATATATATATATATATATATGCACACACACACACACACACACACACAGGTATATATAAGGGGAAGAGAATCTAAAGAGCACATTAGGCAGTGGAAAGAGATGGAAGTCCAAATTTAGTGTTTCAGTCTAGGTCTGTCTCTCAGTAGTGGTGCAATAATGGTTGGAAACAGGAACCTTTTACATTTTAGTTTCTCCCCTTAAAGACATTAAGACAGGTTGGCTGCCAGTGGCTCATGCCTGTCATCCTAGCTACTTTGGAGTTTGAGATCTGAAGATCAAGGTTTGAAGCCTGCCTAGGCAGGAAAGTCTGTGAAACTCTTATTTCCAATTAACTATCCTAAAGCTGGGAGTGGAGCTGTGGTGTAGGTGCAAGAGTTCTAGCTTTGAGCAGAAAGCTCAGGGACAGTACCCAGGCCAAATTCAAGCCCTAAGACCAGCACTCCCTACCCTCCCTCTCACCCCCCGCCAAAATTAGGGTAGAACAATATGATGGTATTGAGGAAAGGGAATGGACGGAAAAGGGAAAGGTACCTAACAATTAAAAAGTTAAGTGTAGTAACAAGTTGCTAATAATCACTGTGTGTCTCAATTGTTCATTCATTTATTCATTCAACAAGTATCCTTTTCTGATTTTACTGTATACTGAGGACAGAAGGATAAACAAGACAAAATGTTCTTCCCTCTGGAGTTTCTAATCTGGAGATAAGGAGAACAGAATCAATAATGGAATCAAATTAATAAATGGCAACTAACTGTGAAAAATGAAAATAAATGAACTGAGTAAGTGATGGAGGATGATAGAATAGATTCTATGTTCATAAGTTGTAAGTTGTGTTGCTTTTCAAAGGCCCAGAGGGGCTCATGTCTCCCATTGACCTTCTGAATGGGAAAGGATGATGAATTTCTCCCTTTCCCTGATGAACGACCTTTCTATTCTGGGATTTCACATTGTGGTTTCAAAATAATTGAGTGTTTCATTGGCCAATTGCAATCTGAGAGTAGAAATGACTATAGGATACGTCTGAGAAGTTGCTGCAGAAATGTCCTTAGAAATAGTCTTCATTCTAGCAAATGCTGTGATATATCATGGTTCTTCTGTGGGTAAAGTAGAGGAAGCTTCCCCATTTTGGGTGCCAAGAAATATGTATCTCAGCTCTGTCACTCACAAACTAAGATAGCTGAACCAATTTGCTCAACCTTTCTCAGTTTTATATATTCCCTTTGTGGAAAAAAGTGAGGAATAGTGTATCTTGTACCCACAATGCCTTGTAACTCCTACCTGTCCATTCCAGGTTACTTAGCTCTCAGTCTTCCTTCACTTTTATCTTTGGCATTTTGGATCTGATGCTGTTGCGAGGCCCTCTTCTCTTGAGCAGTCACTTGTGATTTAGCTCATTCCAAGCCTCTTTACATGCTTAAAGGAACCATCAAGGAAGAGGCTTCTATGTGCATAGAAACCAGCCATTTGATGCCTGTGAGTGGCTAGTTTAATACTGGGAAGTTTAGGTAACTGCTGACAAAGACACCCATTTACTTTCTTCCATGGGTTAGGCAGCTCAGTTAATATCTACACTAATTGAACACATGAATCAGAGAAAATGATGACTCGTTGCAGGCATATGTGTGCTTAAAAATGGGAATAATGAGAAGCAAACCTAAGATAATTTGAGCTGTAAGAATTTTATAAATGGAAATTTCTGCCTAGGAAAATAAGTAGCAAATACATAGAAGAGCCTTGAAGATTCCTAGCTGAGCTTTTCATTTTCCCTTGGCTGGGTTGTTTTTCTTTACAGGTATGGGTGGATATCATAAATACAACTATCGCCACTAGAAAGGCTGAGAAAACCCAGAGAGAAAAGAGAAGCGAGATGTATTCAGTCAGATAAAAGGATGAAGAGTTCTCCTTGAAATTATTTTTAGATGCTGGTGTGTGTGTGTGTGTGTGTGTGTGTGTGTGTGTGTGTGTGTGTGTGTGTGTGTGGTACACTGATGTGCATATTGCTTTATTAGGATGTGTACTTCTGGCAGGGATAGGAGGCCCTTCAGCTCCATTTCCTGGTTTCTTGGTTGGCCATTGACATTCTTTATCTGTCATGGAAAGGATGTGGTGGACAAGAACATTCCTAATCCTCTCCAGGTATGGGATGGCCTCACCCAAAATCAGTCACTTAACCCAGTGATTCCCATCCAATGAACAATGAGGATATAATATCCTTGACTTCATATTCCAAATTTGGGGGGATTTCTGAAAATCATACTGGCTTCTCATCTCCCTGAGACGTTGGAGTACTTTTGAGGAATGAAATGCCAACCTGACTTGTCTTTCTACCCAATTCTGATTTCTTTTTGCTCTCTTTCCTAGAGGTTGTTTCCATGAACAAATATCCCCTAAACTAACTGTCACAAAAGACAACAATGTAATAATGACTGCATTTAGATCATGCTATTTTCCTTGCCTAAAATGTCTCTGGAATGAAATCCACATTTCTCATCACAGTTTCCAGGTTCTTTCGTTCTTTCTTTCTTTTTTAAATTATAAAGATACTGTACAGAGGGATTACAGTTATACAAGTAAGGTAATGAGTACATTTACTATTGTGCCTTGTTACCCCCTCCTTTGTTTTCCCTTCTATCCCTTCCCTCCTCACCTTTCCAACTCTCCTCTCTGCCCCTGAATTTGTAAAGTTCATTTTCAACATAGTATCCAGGTTCTTTATGAACTGAGGCTTAACTTCAATTCCTTTATTGCTGCCGATCAGGCACCTTGAGATCCAGCTCATAGTCCCTAGATGATTCTAAGGATTCTTATATCCTGACACTCTAAACAATATTGCCTTTTTTTTGCTTCTTTGAAAAATATCTATTGTTCCTTCACCACTTGTCTTACATCCCAATGATGAGAGCTTTAGTTACTGAGCCCTCGCCTCTCTTGTGCTTGAGACAATACAAAGGTCCTCGAGTAGCATTGGGTAAGGTCTCACTTAATCCCCAAGCTTAATGTGAGAGGTACTATCTTCATTCCCATTTTACTGATGAGAAAACAGAGGCACAGAGTTTAAGGAACCTTGTTCAGAGTCATAAACTTGGTGGACAGTGGTGCTAGCACTCATCTGAGGGTTGACAGCCAGTGTCAAATCACACTGGGTATTCTTTTTGCTTCTTTATTTTTGTGAAGTGTCTTTCATATTTACTCCCATTTCAATAGTTTTTAGAGACCTCAATTTCTTGTTTTCCAAGCTTTATTTAAAACTGCACCTATCTGACTTGTGTAACGTTATATGTATATATATATACACACATACAAGACCGAAATAATCACCAAGGCTAAACATATTAACATGTTATCCCTCACCTATCACAGTTACCACTGTATCTGTGCATTGAATAAACTTGTATTACCATGTCAGCAAAATTAAATTCAATAATTTAGTGAACTCTAGTCTCCCTGTGTACATTAGATAGACTCACTGAAACTTTTTACTCTTTGTGCAGGAGAAACTTGCTTCTGCTGCTTCTTTAGCTGGACATGTTAAGAAGGCCTGGACATGAAGCTATATGTCTGTCTTTTGCCTCCATCAATTTGCTTCTCCTCCAATTGGATCCTCCACAATTTCCCATGCCATTCTCCTGTCCATTATCATTATTAGAGGCTGCAATAAAGGGTAGGGGGTTGATCTTCATGTGACTTTACATTTCCCTTTTGATCTTGAGGTTCTATGATTCTTACTCTTTATTTATGCTTTCATACATTCTTCATCCTTGGTTTATTCACTCAGCAACTACTCATCAAAAATCTACTATGTTTCTTTCAAGTACTCCTCTAGTGGGCAAAATGGATGCAAACCTTGGTTCATGGAACATTTGTTCTAGAGGGGAGACCTGGACATGCATATTCATGTAAGTCAGGTAGTAGTGTGTGCTAATAAGTGAATATAGTATGACAGGAAAAGGGGATCCTGGGAGAATGACATGTTTTTTTATGATTTTTAAGTATTTGTGGATCTTAGATAGAAAAGAAAAATCTCAAGTATGTGATCCAGATTCTGCTTCAGTCTCACTGCAGACAAAGGTGGGTTGACTTTCCTGTTTACTACACCATATACTCTTCCTGCTCCTTCAAAGGATGTGGTCCTCCCCTTGGTCAGATCCATCCTTGTGTGGACTCAGGCCTCAGAGCTGGAGATAGATAACTGAAGGATGAAGCACTGGTTTCTTAAAAAAATCTCTTGGGCCAATGTGGTGTCAAAGTGATTAATACTTTTTTACCAACAGATAAAAGTTCAGGAGTCCCAGGGAGTTCAGTCGCCTTAATAGCATTAAAGCAATAAATACCCTTTTAAAAGTACAGGCCGTTGATGCTGAAATACCAGCCAAGTGATCTGCAGAGACTATGGAAATTTACCATTTCCTTTGAGAAGTGGCTGAGCTCACAGAAGGTCTGCCACTTCTATTCACGACTCCCATCATCTCCCTGAGTTCTCAGTAGGACCCTTGGTCATCTTTGGAAGAGGAACAGATTCTACTAAAACCATCATTTAAGAGGAGGACTTTGCCTAAGGGTTTGGTCATTAATTTCCATTATTTGCTCCTGAATTCATTTTCTACTATGAAAAAGCCATTAGTGTGGTGTCAAGATCCATTTGTTTCAGCCATTTTTCCTTATTGTATTAATTCTGCATACTATTAGGTTCAATTTCTTCTTATGGAGTCGGTAGCAGTTAGGAACAGACTCTTGTTCTAGGAAAACTCACAAGAACAATGGGATTAGCTAGGGTACCACAACATCTCTCATCTCTCTTTGATAAGTCCCATGCTACACTTAGCTTATTTGAAAGTCTCAGATGGTGGGAAATAATCAAGAAAATACATCTTTTCCAGTAGTGCTACTTTTCTAACGTTTTGAATTCCCAGTGTACAGAGCTGTGCCCTGTTCTGAATCCAGTGTTTGGAATAAATCATTTCAAATAACAATAGATACGTGTGGAAACACAGTGAAACTTGTGCTTGCTTGGCTCACTTCTGGATTTGGCTAAGTTTGGGGATGTGTTTTCTTGGCTTGGTGAGGTGAATGGGAGGGAGGGGAACATAAAAGTGGTATATGGACCTCTATTTGTGAGAGGCAGTGCCAGGAGTGAGAATCCACCTTAGAGCGATGTTTGTGCCTGAAGAACTTGACCTTGTTGATACAGGTTTGGTTGTTGAGGGTGAGGATGACCCGGGTGTGATTCTGAATAGAATGTGCTGACATTCTCTCTGATCAGAACCTAGCTCCCTTTTGTGCACTCATTGCTGAACCCTGTGTGTGTGTGTATGTGTGTGTGTGTGTGAAAGAGATAGAGAGAGAACATGTGTATCCCTTAGATTCACAGATCTAGATATTATTTTGGAAACTGGAAGCTATTTCCTAGCTTCTCAAGTGCTTATTTGAATGCAGCTAGAGCAGTGTGTCTGCACGACTTTCCAGTTGGCTTCCCAGGAGGAAGGAAACAGCTCAGAGCGCTTGTTAGTCCAAAGGTTTGAATGCACTAGAGGCAAGGTAATTAGAGATCTCCAGGAGAGCGCAGAGAAGAGTAATCGAGAGGAGCCAAGTGAAAAATAATGGGGGAAGAAAAGCAGATGAAGGGCCATAACTCACAAGAAGCTGGTTGGTCCTTGTTTAGATGATAGAAGGGCTGAGCTGAGAACTCGAGAGGATGGAGAGAGGTGTAGCCAAAGAAAATTTCATCTGAGCATTTGTCAGGATGTCCAAACCAAGAGGTCTATTCATCCAGAGGCACAGAAAGGAGTCACCTGACTTTTAAGAGCAAGCATCCCCTAGGTGAACAAAGATCAGCAGGCCCTGGAGGTGGTTAAGGAAACACCTTTCTAGTCAGCTGCTTCTAATCCTGACAGACTCAAGAACAAGGCTGAGCTTTTAAAAGGATACCAGACACCATGATGAGAGGACTTGTGTCCTGCTGTGTCCATGCCATCCAGAGAAAAGAGCAGTTAAAACACTGAAATGAAATGGAGCCAGCAGATCCACGTTCTTTGGCCTGGTTAAGTAGTTAGAGCCAGCGGTCCATGGGTGGGCTCTGGGATCAGTGCTCAACTTCTCCTCTGCTTGTCAAGAGAAATGATCAGTTTAGAGGAGTTCAAAAGATGGCTTCTGTTCACTCCTTCAGCTTGAGGATGTAGACAGACAAGAAAAGGAAATACAATTTGCCAGAAGTTCAAAACTGCTTCTGGGTGAGTGACAGTTGTATGTGAAGACATTACCTTTCTGAAGTTGGCCCGCTGGTTTGAAGACTTCCCTACTGAGTCCTAGCTGGACCAAGCAGACCTGTGTGAGATAATGAGAATGAATCTCATTCATTCTCAGCACACTGACTCCCTGTTGTGAAAGCAGCTGTCCTACCAGGAACTACCTTCACTCCAGTGAAGTGATAGCACACTTGGTTCGCCCCTGTGAATGGAAATGACCACTCGTTTGTCTGAGATCAAGAGGTGTCCCAGGCTGTGAGACCTTCATGACAACTTGCATGGCGTCTCCAGCGACACAGGGGAGAGTTTTGATAGGTATATTTTGATTTTGATAGGTATATCAAAAATAAATCAGAATTCCCCTGATTTATCTGAACTATCTCCTCTGTCATGGCTGAGGAAAACCATGCTTGTATTTCTTTCTGTTTTTATGGAAGCAGATGGGCAGGAATGCAACAGATTAGAAAGCTTGCTCAACAACTTTGTTAATGTCAATTGTCTTTGGGTTAATGAGATTTCCAGCGAACATTCCCATTTTCTGTGTTCTATGAATTGCTTGAATTTATCAATTGAGCATTTATTAATACTATAATGTTAATAAAAAGAGAACACAATTAACTTATTTTCCTTGTGTGTAAGTATTTTTTTTAAGCCAAAGTCATGCATTTAAAGAGCTGAGTCTGGAACTCAGCTCTGCTGAACTCCAAAGTCCACATTCTATGGTGTGGGCCTGGGGAAGAAACCTTCTCATTTAAGGAGCTTTTGGTTCTTTGGGAAGTTTCTTTTTTCCTTAAATTGCTTTAGATCATCTTGTCACGAGGTTGAAGAATCCTCTATGATGAAGAATGTTAAAAATGAATTTTTTCCCACAGCTACTCAACTGGACAAATAATTTTTTTTTGGTGGCAGTCACCATTCTTTGCAGCTAAAAGATATTGATAGAAAAATCTTACTTGCAGCATTTTTTAATTAGCACCCTGGGGCCCACTCTGATAACGTTCTATTTGTTGTGAATATGAATATAAGAGAGCCCACTGGAGGGCTCCTAAAGTTCTCCATTTTGTCAGCAGGGTTGTCTGTCCCCTGCTGTCCCAAGCATCTGTCCACTTGCCGTAGCTGCCTCATAGAGGAAGTGTAGTAAAGAGCTTGGGCCAAGTGACCCTGGCGGTGGGGGAAGTGTGGCTTAGGCTCTGAGTGAAGCTTGGGAGTTCTTAAAACTAAGAAAACAACTCTCTTCTATACCAAGTAGACAGACCTGGTATGTCCCAAATTAATGGGGTTAGTGCTCATTTGAAAGCAAATTGCTCGGTTTGCTGTTTCCCCTTAATCAGCCTGAAATATTCAAGAGGCCTAGAAATCTTACAGTGATTCTCCTGCTTTGACTAGCACAGACTTAAAGCTCATTTGGTGGTAAGCCTTCGAATGAGGTTCTGAAGTCAGACTGAGCTCGAACAAAAGTTCTGCCTTCTGTTAGCTACATGACCTTGGGTTTAATTGTCCCTTGAAGTGTACATAGTCTTGTCTATAAGATGGGATGCTAATTATACTTACCTCATAGGATTGTTGTGGAGAGAAAGTAACAATGTTCCTATCACACAGTCTGCTGAATAAATACATAGTACCTTATATTTATAGCCAGGATTTCCAACAGGCAGGCAGAGAGCACGGGAAGTTTGTACCCATAGGCATGAGCTGTAACAATGATTCACAGGTTGTCAGGAAGAAAAGTTCACAGGTAGACTAGTTCATAAGGACAAAGACCAAAGGACAAGCAGAATTTATCTTTTGGCTCATGGAAGAGCCTTAGTCCCTTTTTCAAATCCTTTTGACGGATACTATTAAGCTCATCCAGGATATTTTCCCTATTTTAAAACCAACTCATTAAGGGCTTTTAATTTTATTTACAAAATCCTTTCACCATAACACCTAGATTATTGGTGTTGACTACTGGGCACTGTAGTCTAGCCAAGGTGACACCTCAAAAAGCCACATTAGTTTTGATCATCTATATTAATTTTCTGTAGCTGCTATAAGAAGTGACCACATAGATGCAGTTTAAAACAACAAATCTGTTTTTCAGGGTTTTGGATGTCAGAAATCTAAAAACAGAGAGTCATTGCGCTAAACTGCATGGATCACCGTCTCCTTCTGGAGGAGATAGGTGATGTATTCCTTCTGTCTTCTGGCATTCCTTGGTTTATGGCTAATCTCTGCCTCCATTAGTCACATCACTTTCTCCTCTTTTAGGTATGTTAAAAAGTCCCTCCACTTGTCTTTTTTGCAAGAACTAGTATAGTGAGTTGGGGCTTTCCTAGATATTCCTGGATAATCTCATCTCAAGACCCATAATTTAATCACATCTGCATCTAAGACAGATTATTTCCATCTAAAGCAATATTTACCCCTTCCAAGGGTTAGGAAGGAATACCCATAGGGACCATTATTTGGATAACAACAACATCTTGTTGGAAGCTATCTCTGTGCTGGGGACTTCACAAAACTAGAGAAATGCCAAGATGAAATTGCCACATTCTCTGCTTTTAGGAACTGACTGACAACAAATGGAGAATCTTGAGGAATGTGAGTTGGCAGACAATGATACAAAGAAAGGAGGCAGAGTGCCTCTGGATGGTTATCTGTAATGTTACATAGGAGTTTAGAGGTAGGGAGGTGCCATGAAGAGCCAAGATTGTATCATGGGGGACTGAAGACTTGAATAAGACTTTAAAGATTAGGGACATGGAAATGTCTAAAATAGTCATTCTCAAATTCAATTATTCATTAGAGTTACCCTAGAACAGATTTCTGTGCCCTACCTCTATAGTTTCAGATAAAGTTCAACCTGAGAATGTGTGTTTTGCCACAGTCTTAGATGATGCTGAAGTTGCAGGTTTGAGGCAAATCATTGTTTTGTGGTAGAGAAGGTAGCTCAGATTAACTTAGGTCACAATTTAGATTTCACATTTTTAGAGAGATGCTTCTCTTCTAATACAGAAGAAAATTTGCTCTTTGATTCTTTTATTATTTATCAAGAGGGTGGATACTGGCAACTCCTCTAAGAATGTAAGTTCCATGAGGTAGAAGGTCTTCTGTTGGTTCCTAGAACCTAGCAAAGTGCTTAGTGCCTAGGAGCTGCTCAAGGTGCCTTTGTTCAATGCAAGAATGAATGATCTCAGGTTTCATGTAGCCTAAAGTTCTTTCAGTACCCTGACTTAAGATATTCTAATTGCAAGAGCTCTTATGGCCTTTAGCTGAAAGGCCGGTCACCTCTAAAGCCGAGTACACTTGGTTTGGGGACTTGGCCATTTCTCTCTAGAGGGCTCTGGGGGAAGTCGGGAAGCCACTTCTGCCTGGTCAGCTCTGCTTCACTCACCAGACTGACTCTCCTACACATTTAATGGGGTGCTGTGAATCACGCCCCAGCGGTGGAACCCCTTTGAAATGCCTCCTGCACTCCCTGGAAAGCCAGAGCGCCTCATTTTTATGCCATTCTCAGATGTAGACAGTTTTTGCCACTGCAATGGTCAATGGTCAGAAGTCTGTTTACTTTCAGGCTCTCTTTGCTCTCTCTCTGCCACTCATGTCTAACTTTCCCTATCTCTCCCTTTCTGTTTACTACAACATTTTGGCTTGAAGAGTACGATGCAGGCTAGGTCCCAGGGACCCCTCTCCTCCTCTAGGTTCCCTCTCAAAGGCTGGCCATTCTAGGTTTGAAAATTGTCAGAGTTTCCATTTGTTTAGGTTTTCTTGGCAGTTTTTCAGAAATTCACCATCTTGAGTTCGCCATCTTGGCCACATGGTGGGTTAAGAGTTGGGTCTCATCTGACTCTTAACCTTCCACTAAGCTTACTACTACACCCACTTCTGCAGCCTCCCCTGCGAGTCCAATATTTGCGGCCTCCCCAGCAAGGTGCACCCTATTTTGTAGTCTCACCTGTGAGGCCCTCCCCTCTTTTGTGGCTTCCCAAGTGAGGCACACCCCCCCATTTGTGGCTGCCGAAACAAGACCCCCTCTGTTTTGCAGCCTCCCTGATGAGGTACCCCCTCTTTTGCGATCTCCCCGGCAAGGTACCCCCTAATTTGCAGCTTCCCATGAGAGGCCTCCCCCCTCTGTGGCCTCTCCTGCAAGGCCCCCTCCCCTGCAAGACCCCTCCTCTGCCTTTGTAGTGGGGGTGGAACTTGAAGCTCCATGTGTGCTAGAAGCAATGCACCCTCACTGTCAAAATCTTTAGCTCTCTCTAGCATTGACCATGTGGCAGATGTGCCATTTTGGCATTGTGGGAGCTCAGCTGCTATTTTGCACCAACTCGATTTCGCACCGACCTCAACTTGATTCTGTGTGTGCACGCCTATGTGTGTATGTCTGTGTCTGTGTAAACTTGTTATCTGGCATTGTAATCAAGTTATTGACTTAAATTGTCTGAGATTCCTGAAGTTTGTTCAGTTTGGATTCATAGTTTAGTACCAGCCAGTCTACATGCAGTCCAGATCCAGTCCATCTCTTCCAACCTGTAAGACAGACCTCACTCCTGCCTAGACCATGACCATCCTGACTACCTCCACCATGGTAAAAGTAGACTGGAATCTCGCTTGGCTCCATCACACGCAGCTGATTTCCTGGTGAAAGATTGCTTTGGATTTGCAAAAGTTAAGGCTCTTTCTGTAACTTTGGTTAACTTAAGCACTGTTAAGGTTACCAGAAAGAAATCAGAACTATATCTGTGCTAAAATTCTCATCACATTTAATGAGTTTTGTCATTTCATAATATTTGTTGGTCAATTCTTGATAAGAACCAAGTAAACTCTACTTATTCTACTTGATCTCCTTGTTGCTTCAATTGGAAATAATAGAGGGATTTTGTGGCAAAGATTGCAGTTCAAAGCCATCCTGGGCTGAAAAATAACTAACCTGCAAAGAGCCAGGCTAGAAGCATGGCTCAAGGCTCTTATCTCTAACCAGCCAAACACTGGAAGTGGTACTGTAACTCAACGTGATAGAGTACTAGCCTTGAGCAGAAGTGCTCAGGGACAGTGCCCAGGCCTTGAGTTCAAACCTCCTTGAATACCAACTGGGACAAGCCATTCCAGCAATGAGCACCTAGACTCAGCCAGTCTGAGGAACAAGGGACCATGGAAAGGAGTAAGAGGAGATGATGTCACATCAGCCACTTTGTGCCTGCCCTTTCAAAATTAACCAGAGCCTGAAGGTCAATAGAAGTAAGAAGCCTACCCATCAATGTCCATACCTGTCTACCTTTCAACTGGACAGGAATTTACATTCTTGCCTTTGTTACCTGACCCCTCCTCTACCTAGTCACCAGATGTCAGAAGTAGCTAGGGACATTTTTACCAATTTTTTCAGCCCCAAGTCCTTCCTCTTGCCATTTATTTGCTCTTTAGTATATTTTTTCAGTTCATCAATGCCTCATGAGACTTCTCCAGACTTCATCCAAGAGATTTGCCTCCTCCAGACTTCATCTAAGGACTCACACCCACCAAGTGACAGCTGTTGCCTGCTGCCTTCTCCCAGAGAGGACGACATCTCAGCCTTTTACCCCTACTGTGGACACCCCTTTCAAGCAGGAAGTAGCCAGAGAGAATCTTTGTCCTTTTTCATAATTATCAAAAGGCTGGAATGTCAGGTCTGAACTGGGACACCTCCCTCCCTCTTGGCTAAGTTTCTACCCAGTATCTGTTACCTAGATAACTGGAGACCTGGAAGCAGTCACCTTTCCCTCCTGCTAGGTCACATCCTGGGCCACTTCTGGTCACATGTCTCCCATCTGACCTTCGGAGGGTCCTAGATCCTGAGGTCACATCCAGATCCAGTGTGGCCACACCTTTCCCCCACCTGGCCACACCTCTTCCTGTCCCTGGCCTAGAAAAGTCCTGGCCCAGGAGTGGGTTGCCCTGTCCTCCCACTCCCCCATTTCCTCGTCCCTCCTTTCCTTTTCAGCCATGCTTGTCCATCATGCGTGGCTGGGTAGCAGTTCGGTAAATAAACTTCTTTTCCTGCCTGAAAGAAAAAAAAATGGTATTCTAATTGACCCAACCTTTGTAGAGCTGAAGAAAATTTGGAATTTCTTTAAGCAGTAGAGGAATGCCTATAAAGTAATTAGGATGGCTAAAACTCGTTTAATTCTTAATATTTCCATTTCTGAATAAATATTTCATGTATTGCTCTTCTGGGAGGCAAAGAGCCAGGAAATTTCAGCAATAGTAAGTGTATAAAATTTCCTTTTTCCCCACAGTAGCACATTTTGAAAGATATCTCAACAGGTTATGACAAGTAGAACAGGAAAATATTATTTTAATTTCCCTGGGTCAATTATTAGAATTACTGAAAAATGTACTTAAATCACACTTTATCAGTGTGATCCACTCTGAGAAGGGAAGTAGGTGAGAAAAAAATCTGGATTGGTTTATCATAATTAAGTTTGTGCCCAAAATGCCAAAACAAATCAAATGCACTGGACACATCTGGCTTGCAGCTACTGGATAAAAGCGTGAAAAGTGAGATCAAGCCTGTCTAAATATGACTTGCTGCTATAAAGCAGGTGGTCAAATTGGAGATAAATTTCAAGCAATGTGTATCTTATGAGCTGTGTTCCCCTGCTTTCCCTTCAGAAACAGATGCCCCATAATAAATGGTAATAAAAAGTTGAAACATGTTGAAGTGTGTTTTGTGTAACTAGGAATTCATGTGGGTTGTTGAGTTTGATTATACTATTAGGCTTTATCCTAATTCTTGTTCCACTAGGTAAAACTGAAGAGATAGGAACAGGATTAGGAGTCAAGTACAATAGTGGTATGAAATTCATTCCCATTCTTGAACCTAGTTTTACTAGTGACTATTGTTCATCCTAGAAACATGTCTGTTCTCAACACACCAGGACAACTGGTCACTTCAGAAACAGGATGGATACCTTATTGGGGAATGAAACTCAGCGCTGAAAGGCAGTTGTTAAAGGTTCAATGGCCAATGTCCTACACCCATGAAGGACTGATTTCTCTAGGGAGTGTGTGAGTCTTATTGGGCTCTAGAGGCAGTGGAACTGCAGTCTTCTTATTCTATAGACATGTAGAAACTGACTTAACTTAGATGTGAAATGACTGGTTGTCTTTATATAAAGCAGCATTTACTTATGTAATTTCCTATTTTAATTTTAAAACAAAGGTAGATAGATTTTATAAGTACCCTTTTATTAATGTTTTTTATTGTGAAAATACTGTACATGAGCAAGGTAATGAGTACTTTTCTTATCAAGCAATTTTGCCTCCTCCTTTGTTTCCCCTTACCATCCCTGCCCTCTTATCTCACTGCCCGCTCACCCCACCCCAATGTTGTAAAGTTCATTTTTCGACATAGCATCTTGTATATTTCATTGTTGTAGTGGGTCCACCTGTATCCTTATTTAAACAATTTGTTTTTTCCCTTCCCCTCCACAAATTATACCAACATCAAATACAATGAAAACAGGGGTTATACCGTGGGGGAAGGACATACAAAGCAACAAAACAATCACCTTATAAATATGTTAGAAACAATAGCAAGAAAGAAAAACCACTTGAGTCCTTATCTTGGGGTTCACTTCACCTAACATCAACTTATCTGACCTTTTCTGCTTGTCTCAGACATATACTAGTTATTGCAAATAAGGAAAACCATGGGACGTATGTTTCTTTGGGCCTGGCTTACTTTACTTAATATAATTTTTTCCAAGTCTTTCTGTTTCCTAACAAATGGGGAAATGTCATTCTTTCAGATGGAGGCATAGAATTCCATTGTGTATATATACCACATTTTTTTGATCCATTCATACTGAGGGGCATGTGGGTTGGTTCCATAATTACTCCAGCTGTTTCAAAACTTTGGCAAAGTAGCAGGGTATAAAATTAACTCACAAAAATCAATTGTTTTTCTTTATGCCAACAATGAGAAGAGCGTGGCTTAAATCAGGAAAGCAACTCCATTTGTAATAGCCCCACAAAAAATAAAATACCTAGGAATTGAATTAACCAAAGAAGTGAAGGACCTCTATAATGAAAACTTTAAAAACCTGAAAAAGGTAATCAAAACCGAACTTAGTGGAAAAACCTCCATGCTCTTGGATTAGAAGGATCAACATTGTGAAAATGGCAATACTTCCCAAGGCTATCTACAAATTCCATGCGATACCTATCAATATTCCAACCTCATTCTTCAAGGAAATAGAAGAGGCAATCCAAAAATTCATATGGAACAATAAAAGACCCCAAATAGTAAAAATGATTCTTAACAGAAAAAACAGTGCTGGAAGAATATCAATACCAACTTTCAAACTCTACTACAAAACTCATAGTAATCAAGAACAGACCTCAGGACCAATGGAATAGAATTAAAAACCCAGAAATGAACCCACAGACCTATAGCCATCTAATCTTTGATAAGGGAGCTAAAGAAACAGTATGGAAGAAAGACAGCCTCTTCAGTAAATGGTGCTGGCAAAACTGGTTAATCACTAAAGCTAGATCCTTATATATCACCCTGCACCAGAATCGACTCCAAATGGATAAGACCTCGGAGTCAAAGCAGGCAACCTGAAAACATTACAGGATGGAATAGGAGAAACCCTAGGTCTCCTTGGCACAGGCCAAAATTTTCTTAATATAGACCCAGAAACACAGCAAATCAAAGAAAGGTTGAACAAATGGGATTGCATGAAGTTGCAGAGCTTCTGCATGGCAAAGGACATAGCTAGAAAGATCAATAGAAAGTCCACAGATTGGGAGAAGATCTTCACTAGCCATACAATGGACAAGGGTCTCATATCTAAAAAAAACCTGGAACTCAAAAAATTAAATCCCCAACAACAAATCCTCAAAGAAACAACTTCCCAATAAATAAGTGGGCTAAAGACTTACAGAGAAACTTCTCTCAAGAGAAAAGAAGGATGGCCAATAGACACATGAAGAAATGCTCAACCTCCCTAGCCATAAAAGAAATGCAAATCAAAACAACACTGAGATACCACCTCCCCAGTTAGAATGGCTATAATCAAGAACTCTAATAACAACAGATGCTGGAGAGGATGTGGACAGAAGGGAACCCTCCTGTATTGTTGGTGGGAGTGTAAACTTGTTCAACCACTTTGGAAAGTAGTATGGAGGTTCCTCAAAAGACTACACATAGAGCTCCCCTATGACCCAGCAATCCCACTTTTGGGCATTTACCTGAATGATCACAAACAAGACCATACTAAAGCTACCAGCACAACTATGTTTATTGCAACATTTTGTAAGTTCTTATGCTCAGGTTGATCATGATTACTTTTCAAGACCTATTTGACAAGTCATTTTTTTGCCGAAGACACAGAATAACTGATATTTAAATATACTGTCCTTACAATAAGACTATTTTCTTTGGTTACTAAAGTGTGGAAAGGTATATGGAGGAGGGAGGGAGGGAAATAAAGAGTGAG
Organism: Dipodomys ordii; assembly: GCF_000151885.1. Classification (NCBI taxonomy): domain Eukaryota; kingdom Metazoa; phylum Chordata; class Mammalia; order Rodentia; family Heteromyidae; genus Dipodomys; species Dipodomys ordii. Next base: position 14,174,803 of record NW_012267262.1, read on the forward strand.
GGAGAAAAGGAGGGAGGGAGAGAGGAAGAGAGAGGCAGAAAGAGATATATTGGAGAAAGAAAGCAATATTATATGAGAAAATTCTCTCCTGTTTTTCAAATTTTAGGTCTATTATAGATAATTTTCATTTGGGGGAAAAAGCTAAACAAGTCATGTCTTCTCTCCATGGGTATGGATGAGGAGAAACTGAGGAATTTCAGACTGTTGCCTGCACCTACCTGCCCAGCAGTGTAGAAATAGGTGGGTTTGGGTATGGTAAATGGGAAACAGCACAGCCTGATGAGTGGAGGAACATTTACTTTCTTTTGCTTTAGTCATCCCAGAGAATACTGGGTAAACAACTAGCTCTTTAGATAGAGTCCTCTTGTCTTCTCTTCAAAGGATACAATAATTCTTTGGAAAATAAGTACATGTTAAGGGTATGAAATGCCTCCCTGAAAATAATTCTTGCCTAATTCCTTACTTAGAGAGGCCTCATTTCTCAACGTCAGAAGTTTAAAGCACTCATTTTTCTAGCCTCTTTTGCAAGTTTGGTGAGCTTGTAATATATTGAGTGAGCAATCTCTTTCCCATTGGAAAGAGATGATAATATCTGAAGATGCAGCAGCCATATTGTTCCTGGGAGACAACAAATATGAAGACCAAGGAAATTCTATTTTAATCATGATGGTAAGCCAGTAAACTAATATCCACTTCCAGGATTTTTGTTAGATGAGATGACATAGTTGGGTCTCTGTTAGCAGATACAATTTTAGGATTTTCTGTTTCTTGCAAGTGGTTGTCTTATAACTTATCAGGATAACATGATATAATAAAGATAATACCATAGTAGGAAACCAGGAAATAATCCTAGGCTTATTTTTTTGTCCTCCTCCTAGTCTGGAGACCATAAATAGCCTTAAGATATTCTCTCTGTATGAAGTCCTCAGTTGTCCCCTTACTGTGGCACACAGTAAGACCTCTAGAAATACTGTTACATTTGTAAACAGTATAAAGAATACTTTATTCTAATACAGAAGAATGAGTCAGATAATCTTTTGAGATCTATTTTAGGTATAAGACATTAAATTCTAATTCTTGGTCACTTTTAAATGGACTTCATTTTGCAAGGAAAATTGGTGTGTGTATGTGTGTGTGTGTGTGTGTGTGTGTGTGTGTGTGTTAAATGCCTATGACAAATGATTAAGACAATGTAAATTCTTTGGTCTAAACCAGAGCTTATTTTCCTTCAGTGTTTCTCTGAGAAAGATGCGTGTTTTAGACCATATTAAGTTCAGCTACAGCAATTTTATTCCATATTCTACCCTTGTAACCATGACTTGTGTTGAGATTGATTAACATTGACGAATTGCCTTGGGCTTCATGGAGGTGTGGGATTATTACAATCTAAGGAAGGAAGTGGTTATGATGGAGTGACCAGGACAGACACATCAATCACAACATCTGCTAAACCTTTGTTTTCCTTAAGTTGTACCTGTAAAGGGACTCTTGTTCCTCCACCATCATGCTCTGTAGCACCACAGAGCTGAAATTCAATGAAAATGGAAATGATTGTGCGTTGGTTCTATCTGATGTCTGTTGTTGCTGAGCTGGCAAGTTTCATGACTTCTGAGAGGTCGTGGATTCCATTCTCATCAGGGAGAATGGGTCAGGCTTGCATTCTGTGTAATTAACTCTAAGCAAAGGGGAGCCTCAAAAAGGATGACCTCCCTTTATATTGGTGAGCTATTGAAGAAAGCAAGCTGACATTCAAGAAAATTATCACTTTGATGCTGATAACTGAGAAAGCTAGTTGTTTCACCATGGCTGATTGCCATAGTCCCTGAAATCAACCAGCAAAATGATGGGGATTATTTTAGTGTCATGATGTTCATGACTCTCCTCTTACTACCATCTCACCCTACAACTATGATGACCATTTAATTTTAATATTTCTCATGAGGTAGCTTTTTAACTTTCTCTTATCCTCTCCTCAAGAGCTAGCTCCAAAATCCTTTGCATAATTACCTCTGATTTGTTCTTTAGAGTTTCATGTCTTTCAGGCAGAATTTGATGGCAGGGTGAGGTGGGTACTTAGGGCAGTGGCTTTAGAAGCATCTTTTTTTCTCTTGTTGAGTCAGGAGGGAAATAAATGTGTGTACAGAAGATAATTCAGGGTGTTCTCTTACATCAAGGTCCTTCTGGGGAGATTCTTGGAAGCCATCTTGACACTCATAGACTTGTTTTTTTGCCAGTCCTAGGGCTTGAACTCAGAGCGTGGGTACTGTCCCTGATTTCTTTTGCTCAAGATTAACACTCTACCACTTGAGCCACAGCACTACTTCTTGCTTTTTCTTTTTATGTGGTACTGAAGAATCAAACCTAGGGCTTCATGCATGCTAGGCAAGCACTACCACTAAGCCACATTCTCAGCTCAGTCATCTTGGAATTCAAATCATCTTTCCACCACTCATAACACATCTTTGCTAAAATGTTTTGTCCAGTGTATAAACCTCTAAAACTTAGAGTCTGATGAATGTATTAAAACGGTGTTTTATTAAACTTTATTTTTAGTCTTCTCTTAAACTTTTATGTTAAATAATTTTGTGCAATTTTACTAAACGTGTTTAGAGGACCTCTATGACTCAAATATGATATGTTGGAAGGTCATATTCATTCTGGATAAAAACACACTATTTAAAAGTCCTGTGTGAGGCTGGGCACAGAAGTTCCTACCTATGGTCTCAGGTACTTGAGAGGGAGAGATGGGATTGTGCTCTAAAGCAGCGATGAGTACAAAGCAAGAGACCCTATCCAAAAAACAAAATAAAGCTAGCAGGGATGAAAATATGGCTCAAGTAGTAAAGCACCTGCTGTTTGCACTCAAAGCCCTGTGCTCAAACTTCATTACCATCAAAACCCCCCACATATATCATAAATTCATATTCATGTTTACTTTTCCTGGTTGTTTGTTTTTGGGTAGGAGATACAACCTTTGTGGAATGGGTTGTAATTTTCCCATTTTAAAATGAGGAAACTAGTTCTATAATTCTAGGCTGTTAAGGGCTCAAATGAGATCACATAGACCAGTAATGAATATAGGCTTTGACATAGATAAAGCACTAAGTCTCTCTCTGACTCTTTCTGTATGTGTGTATGTGTAAGTGTGCACGCTCTTCTAGGCAAGAGAATGTGAAAATAAATTGGAGCCTATGTTAGTTACCATACACCCAAATAGCTTCTATAGCATTCTACTATTATATATATTTGTTAACACACATATGTTTATATGTATATTTATATAAGTGTGAATATATGTATAGGAACATTATTTGTATTTGGCATCTGTTAGTAAGTTGTCATCTAGTGTAAATTTTCAACACTTTTTTGATATGTCTTATATACATTTAATTATTTTTATTTATTCAACAAACATGCTTCATTTGTTCAAAGTATGTAAGTGGTATAGCCCTAAGCATTCATCAAGTTCATGACAACTGCAAAGCAAGTCCTTTCTCTATAATGTGACATGTTGCATTTTGCCCCCAGTTACAATTCTAATTATGTCAACTTCAGTTTAATCCTTCTTTACTATTTTTATTTTTGAATGATTTAGTTCTACTTAGTCCTTGCTGTGGTTTGGACACGGCATGTCCCCAGAAAGCTCATGTATTGAAGGCCTGGTCCCTGGGCTAATAGATCTATTGAAAGGTAGATCTATTGAAAGATCTATTAGATCTATGAATAGATCTATTGATCATGAGGTTCATTGTAACTTCATTGCTAAATGGGATATTAAGAAGTGGGATATTAAGAATGGGATATTAAGAAGAAGGTCATTGGAGGTGTGCCTTTAAAGGGTCCATCTTACCTTCCTTCTCTGTTTCCAGGCTTCCTTGAAGTGAGCAGCTTTCCACCCATACTACTGTGATCTGCTTTTGTCAGGTCCAGAACAATGGGGCCAAGGGACCAGAGACTGAAATCTCTGGAATTATATGCTACAGTAAAGTTTGTCTCTCTTAAGTTGTTTTCACAGATGTTTTGTCATGGCATGAAAATGTGACTAAAAGAGTCCTAAGACACATCCTAGTGTTTATTGATCCCATCCTTTGCACAGAATTTTTCCTCCACTGGAATACCTTCTCTCCTTTTCTTACTGGGTTTGGGAAGCCTTGGTTTTACTTAATATCCAGTTAAAATGTTGCCTGTACTCCGGGATTCTGGTTTCTGTGTCTTTATTATAGCTCTTGTTTCACTGGACTGTAATCATTTGTTACTGAAATTCATCCTCTGCTAGACTGAACTTCGGGGTCTCCATAATACTTAGCATAGAGGTTTGGGAGATTGCAAGGACGTACATCTGCTGTAAGAGTATACATAAGCAAGCATAATGTCACATTAAAATAAGAACAAATAATATCTCCTATCTTTAGCATGTAGAAATCACTTCTGTGTTACCACTAATAAAATTTTAGCATTTAATTTAAGAAGTGTCATGTAAACTTTCTAAGTAAAGATATAGAAGCACAGCAATTCAGATTAATGGGATTGCATTAAACTTAAAGGTGTCTGCATGACAAAGGCCAAACCAATAAGCTGAAAGGACAGCCTAGAGAATGGTAATTTTTTTTTGCCAACTACACATCAGACAGTGGTATAATATCCCAACTATACAGAGAGCTTAAAAAGTAAACCCTCAGAGAACTAACAACCCAATTAATAAATGACCTAATGAGCTAAAGGGAGATTTCTCAGAAGTAGTAAATATGACCAACAAACATATGAAGAAATGGCCAATATCTTTGCTCATAAAGAAAACACAAATCAAAACATCCCTGAGCTTCTACTTCACCCTGGTTAGAAAGGGATATCAAGAAAACAAACAGTAACAGATGCCGGTGAGGATATGGCCAAAGGGAAACCTAATACACTGTGGGTGGGAATGTAAACTTGTTCAGCCACTCTGGAAAGCAGTATGGAAGTTTCTCTGAAAACAAAACATGGAATGATACAGAAATTTAATTCTTGGGCATTTATCCAAAAGATTACAGATCAGGTTATAGGAAAGCCACCAGCATAACCATGATCATTGCAGAGTTGTTCACCAGAGCCAAAGAATGAAATCAGACCAGATATCCCTCAATGTAAAATGGATCAAGAAAATGTGATATATACATATATATGCATAAACATATATACATGTATACACACACACACACACACACACAATGGAATTGTACTCACCCATTACAATGAAAATGTATCACTTGCAAAGAAATGGAAGCACCTGGAAAAATTATATTAAAAGAAGAAAGTCAGGCCTAGAGAGACAAAGGTTTTATGTTTTTCCTCTTAGATGGAAGCTAGAATTAGTTTATAAACATGTAAGTAAATATATTGGGTGGTATGCAATGGATACAAATGTATTAACTGAAATGCTATAGATTTAAGGGAGAACTTAAATAGTGCAATTCCTTAAAAAAGCAAAGTCAGAGTTTACCAAAATAAGAACCAGGAAGTGGGTACTTGAAAGAATTAAGGTAAGGTCAAAGGGAGAAGGGTAGGGGAATGAGGAGAAGAAGGGTTGGGGAGAATGCAGTGAACAATTAATGCATATCCTACATAATTAAGAAAAGGAAGGGAAGGGGTGAGCTGGGAAGGATGAGTGAGAATGTTGAAAGGGGTGACTGATTAAGATGCATTGTATTTATAATCTGCTTTGTTAAATGGAAACTCCTTTGTATAACTTCTTAAGATATTAAAATTAAAAAAGTTTTATGTAACCTTTAGGGGTACCACCATTAGCATTTTCTCATGGTTACTCACATTCTCGATGTAAGAGTGACTTAGAAACTGGATTTCTAATTTTATTTAATTCTAATTAATTTATTTTGAAAATTGAATGAGCATGTCTGGAGCTTTCATATTAGACAGTGAAGGTCAATGGTGCCTCAAAAAAATAGTTGCCATTTTCACAAGCAAGTTCAATGGTTATTTGAATAAGTCCCAGATTCAGAAAGTAAATTGATCTTCTTAGGCCAAGGCACTTAAACACAACACAAAATTCATCTCAATTTACTGATTAACTACTTATATATGTGTGAAATATTAACTCACTTTCAGAAATTAATCTGTTACGCTTAGCTTCATTAAATACTACACAGTAAGGATCAAATTGGGGAAGCAGTGTTTGTGTTCATTTAGATAACATTAACCTTTTTTATTTCCTTTAGGATTGGTTTATAATTTTATGCTAATAGATAATTGTCTTTAGTTATATGGAGATCAATAACCAACAGGTGAATTCCAGTACCTGAAGGGAACTATCCAATTGTACATGGCTCTAGGGTGCAATTTAATAAAACATAGTCTTAGCGTAACCTTTTGTTCCATTGGAGTACCATTTGAGCCTATGAAGTAATAATTTTCTAAATTGCACCCTAGTGGCCTAAATGTTAATTCAGCTCCCAGAGAATTCTAGTTTCAAGTCAAGGAGTAGGTTCAACACTATTAAATCTGGATCTACAAATTTTACGTCCTTTCAACCTCTAGATTAAGAAATCACAGCTTTCACAATAAAAGGTGTAATTTAATAGATGGAAGAGTCATATATGAATAGACTGAATTTCATACTTCTGAAGTGATTATTTTCACATGTTAAAAATTTATTTTCAACTTAGTCTCTGGGAAACATGAAGCAAAAGTTTATGATCAGATTTAGTAATTAACCATCTCAGGAGTATAGTTCTATGCACTTCTTTATCCATTTTAAATTCATTGGCCTATTTTATTTTTCATTGCCTTGTTTTATAACATGCTCGTTTTTGTAAGCGGAGCCTGGTAGCTGTAAATTTTCTCTCTCCACACTTAGTACAGAGAAAGTACATTTTTCTGTCATTTTGATGAATAATATTCTATCTGTGCCCCACATTGTGCCTAGGATAAAGTGAAAAAATATTTAGTCCAATGAGGAAAACTTAATAGTACATTAAGGTAAAGTAGGATTTGAGGTACTCATAATTTCTAATTTTTACATCTCCTCAATCTTGCTGTTGTCCCAGAAGGTACCAGGTCTATGTCCTCCAGGGGAGGTGATGGTTGTCAAGTCATAGAATAGAGTTGCATATGTTCCTTGCGTGGATGATGGCTAAAGAATGGCTAATGGCTGCTCTCTGGGCTTCTCTCTCATGTTGCTGTGTGACAGATCCCATCTGTTATAGGACCATGTCATTCTCTACACTTGATTTCCATCAAAGGTAATTTTCCCAAGGCATCCTTCTGTGGACTCTCGTCTTGTCCTTTACTCCTCCCTGACAGACTTGGAATGAGGTATCTGGTTAAAATGCCACCTATTTCTTCCTGGCATGGAGATAATCTGAAATCCTAAGAAATCCTAAGAGTGCTTTCCCCCCATCTCAGTGAGAAGTGATGAGGAGGTCAATGGGTCAGCTTTGCAGACTCACAGTCAAATGTGGTCCATCTCATGGGACTAGGAAAGAAAATGGGGATTATAATGTCTACCTGGTTTTCATGCCAAGTTGCATCATGACATTTTGTTGTATCACCTGTGCATTTCAAATTCAATATGCTGGATTGATGGAATCAGGAAGATGGATGCCACTCAGATACACCTAACAGTAACATCTTCCTAATGAACACAAAGAACGTTAAAAAAAATGGAAAGCTATTAGACTTTTGGAAGCTTTTACCCTAAATTCATACTTTAATAATGTATTTCCTTCCATTTCTTTTTGGAAAAAAATTGGTTAAGACTTATTTTAGGGTATTCACTGGCACTTTTGCTGATGAAAGGCTTTAATTTCCCCTGATATGTTTTTGTAGTGATATCTTGGAGGCACTAGGAAGTCTCTGACCTTGGAAAGGCAAGTGTTAATCTATATTAGGGGCCTCGGCAAGACTGATCTGGAATATAGGATTTGTCCCTGTGCTTTCTTGTAGACTCTCTGCCACTGTCTCCTCACTACAATGTGCCAATTTTGTTTATGTGTCCCAGAGAATCCGATGACAGCTTTACAAAGATAAAATGAAGTTTATTAATGAACAAAATTACATGAAACCCCAATTGTGATGGTATCAATCTTCGCTTGGGTGGAGAAGAAAACATAATGAATTATTGGTGAGCCAAAGGCCAGTAAATGAAAAGTCATTAAGGGAAACTTGGATTTAAGATGCTCTGCTCCTGGGAATTAGACTAGCTTGGAACTGAGCAAGGTTTTAAGTCCAGTAAGTTTAAATTTCTTAGTATTCATTTTAATCTTTAAAGTGGGGCTGTTACAATACCAACCTAAAACAATATTTTTTGACATTGGGTGAAACCATGTGACAAATCAGAATCACTTCAATATGTAGGACTCAACTTTGTATCTCAACAGCATGACAGAATATTTCAGATTATTTTCATTTGATCATAAGCACAGTATTAGAAACAATGATTATTAAATATCTAACCAAAAAGTGTTTGGTGCATTATAGCATCCTTCAGCATATTTTTTAAAAGCAAGAACTTCTTTTGTAATTCTAATTACCCCTCCCCTGTTGACTTCTTAGTTTTTGTTTTTCAGCTTTGGCAGATTATTGCATTTCATTTTTCTTTTAAAAAATGACTTCTGTTTCATTTTTCCCTTTCCAGGTACAGGGAGTGTGATATATGCTTCAGGGATGGAGGAAATAGGTGTTTCTCAAGAATTTCTGCAATTGCTAGACTTGTTTCACTGAGAGAGCAAACTCAGTTTAGCAAATCCTTGTTTGTTTTTTAACAGATGAGGAAAATGGCAGTGAAAAATGGACTGTCAGATTTTGCTGGTCCAGAATGTCTCCCCAGCTAAATGGGCTAAGCATTAATGAGCACAGTATAAATATAAAGTTATTTGAGGTAAAATGTATGGTTACTTTAGAGTAATACAGTCATCCACATCCAGTCTCAGGCAAGTCAAACCCTTGAGCAAAATCTACATCTTAATTTTCTGAACAGCCGTAAGTAATGCCAAGAGTCACTCTAATTAAAATTCTGCAACAAAACATAACAGAAGAGGTGATGAATTACCCTCTTCACATCTGTTTCCCTATTGCCAGTCCATAAAATACCATAGATGAATAATGAGAAATAATAAATTCTCAGTATTTGTTGAACACCTATTAGGTTCTTGAGATACCCAAGGTCTTTGTCACATATCAATGCAGATAATAAAAAAGGACACACTCACCAGAATGGTTTGAAATTTTAAAATGAAGTGTCCAATAACATATTTGACACAGTGATTTCTTTAGGAAGTCAACATTTAAAAAAATAAATCTAGACAATTGAAGAAAATTGGAATGTAGAGAAAAGCAGTTAAGACATTTAGGATAATTTCGGAACAAGGGTGGGTCACATAAGGTAGGTGGTTGAAACAGCTAATTGGCTTGGCTAGTAAAGAGGTTTGCTGAGGTGGAGTTCTGTTTGTTATGTAAGACGGAGCCAGCATGAATGTCAACTTAAAAGCAGATAGAGGTGTTTGGCTTTCTTGTGAACAATTAGAGAAAGACTGAAGAGGAGCTTGCTTAGACCAGGGCAAGGGACAATGAGATGGGCTGGCCATGAAGGGCAGATATTTGGGTAGCCAGAACTACTAAGTCTGACAGGAAAAACGAATAACTGGTTGCGTAGGAACAGATTTGACCTTTAAAGACTGGAGAACGGTACAAGTGTCTTATGCTCAGTTAGAGATATCATTGATAATGTGACATTATTCTAAGAATTCTAGTGCAAGTATTACTTTCTGAGACAATAATTGATTGAAATAGCTTGCCATGTACTAGCTCTTCTCCAGTGTTTTTGTAAGGAATGTCTGAAAATACCTAAAAATAAGAAGAATGAGCAACTAAGAAAAGTACTGGGCAACATATCAACTATTCACCAGCACATGTACTTCTAAGACAGCATTTAATGCAGACTCAGGCTCTATACTGAGGCTTCTGAGTAAAAATTACACTCAGAAGACAGATGCCAGAGGACCAGATGGAGACATTCCCTTTTCTACAATCACGTGGAGATTTGTGCTGTTGCTTTTACTTTCAGTCACCAGGGTAGAGATTGTTATTTCTGGGTTGTGCTAAACTCACTTTTCTGTGTTTCTCATTTGATGCATTTTCAAGTAAAGTGCTTTTTGAAATGATTTACATATACATATGACCATATAAGATGATGTTAAGTGAAATGAACCCCAAGATAGGGACACAAATATTTTTTTTCTTGCTATTGTTTCTAACATTTATAACAAAATAATTTTATAAGTCTATACCACAGCTTTTCTTAGGTCTAAGTCAAGTCATAGATGTCTATCTGGGCATATTAATATATGTCCTATGAAAATAAACACATATCTTTAAAAGAGTACAGTGTGTCCTTATTTAAACAATTTGTTTTTTTCCTTCCCCTCCACAAATTATACCAACATCAAATACAGTGAAAACAGGGGTTATACAGTGGGGGAGGAACATGCAAAGTAACAAAGAAATCATTTTATAAATATGTTAGAAACAATAGCAAGAAAGGAAAAGCATTTGAGTCCTTATCTTGGGGTTCATTTCACCTAACATCAACTTATCTGACCTTTTCTGCTTCTTTCAGAGATATACAAGTTATTGCAAATAAGGGAAACCATGGGACCTATGTTTCTTTGGGCCTGGCTTACTTCACTTAATATAATTTTTTCCAAATCTTTCCATTTCCTAACAAATGGGGCACTGGCATTCTTTCTGATGGAGGCATAGAATTCCATTGTGTATATATACCACATTTTCTTGCTCCATTCAAGGGGCATCTGGGTTGGTTCCATATCTTAGCTATGGTAAATAATGCTGCAATAAACATAGTTGTGCTGGTAGCTTTAGTATGGTCTTGTTTGTGATCATTTGGGTAAATGCCCAAAAGTGGGATTGCTGAGTCATAGGGAAGTTCTATGTGGAGTCTTTTGAGGAATCTCCATAGTACTTTCCAAAGTGGTCGAACAAGTTTACACTCCCATCAACAATGCAGTAGACGCTTCCCTTCTGTCCACATCCCCTCCAGCATCTCTTGTTATTAGAGTTCTTCATTATAGCCATTCTAACTGGAGTGAGGTGGTATCTCAGCGTTGTTCTGAGTTGCATTTCTTTTATGGCTAGGGAGGTTGAGCATTTCTTCATGTTTCTATTGGCCATGCTTCTTTCCTCTTCAGAGAAGTTTCTCTATAAGTCTTTAGCCCACTTATTTATTGTTTAAATAGGGATACAGGTGGACCCATTGCAACAATGAGATCTACAAGATGTATGTCAAAAAACGAACTTTACAACTTTGGTTTAGGGGGGAGGTGGGGGATGGCGGTGGCCCGTGGGGTGGGGGGATGAAAAGGGGGGGGAGATGGGAAGGCATGGGAAGGGGAAACAAAGGAGGAGGCAACAATGCTTGATAAGAAATGTACTCATTACCTTGCTCATCTAATTGTAACTCCTCTGTACGGTATTTTCACAATTAAAAAAAACATGCACAGTGTGACCTCACTTTTGTAATACATGAGTACACACAAATGCAGAAAAACTTCCAAAAGGGCACACAAAGATATTGTCAGGTGATCTTTAGAGGATTGTGATTGGGTAGAACAGATGAGTTTCCATTTACTAATTTCCATGCTTCTGATTGTATGAGTGAGATCACATTGTCTACTACAATAAATAAACCCAAATAAAGGGGTGGCTCAAAGAACACAGAAAATTATTTTTTATTTATTCAGTGATGGCTCCTGGACACTGGGGAAAGAAGAAAGGAAATTTAGTTCATACAAATATATTTTGGGATTAATCTTCAACATGCAAATTACAAGTTGTTCTGGGCTTTCATGCAACATCCATTCCCTGGAAGCTGACATCTGGTGACTGAAGAGAAATGCACATAGAAGATTATCATTAAAGAGAGATGCTCTTGTTGGTAGTGATGTGTGTGTGTGTGTGTGTGTGTGTGTGTGTGTGTGTGTCTGTCTGTCTGTCTGTCTGTCTGTCTGTCTGTCTAATAGGTCAGGCATGAAAATGGCACATCTGTGTTCATGCTTAATTTCTGAGAATTTAGTTATAATGACCACATCTAATTGCAAAGGATTCTGGAAAAACAGAATCTATATGTATTCCTAGAAGAAGAGGGGAAGGAATGGTATGTTTTGCTGAATAGTTATAAGTATCCACTATGGTCAGGCTTTCTGATCAGCAAATATGTCTATCTAAACAGAGGGCAGACTTGCTCTCTTTTTTAAGGAGTATGACATAAAGTAGTTTCATCTGAGCATTGAACTCAAGTTCAGTGGGAAGAAACACAGTCTTCTCAATTATATCCAGATGTCGTTCCTAATGGTATAGTGACTTTTCAGTTAAAACTATGTTATCTCTCCCCCTCCTTCTTCTGTTGAACACACACAAACACACACACACACACACACACACACAAATGCACACAAACAGATACATGAGATCAAGAAGTTCAAAAGGCCTATAGTAAACTCTTGTTTGGGATGGGAAAGAAGAGAGTCACACAGCCATCACTGCTTTGTGGCACTGAGGTAACCCTGCTGGGGATCCAGGGTTAAGGCCCTCTCTCCTCCCGGACAAAGTTTCTTAACTAAGTGCTGACTCTGCCATCTTGGAGGAACTCTCTTGCCCACTGAATGAGCTCAGGTCCCTGCTTTGGATGCACTTTCTCTAGGGATACCCGTTTCTCTGGGACTATACAACTCTCAGTTTGCCCTTGGCTGCAACAAAATATGATCTGGGGGCTCTTTTATGATGTGAATAGGCAAAGCTTTTGTAGTTTAAGAACAGGTTTCTTTGGCAATATCATTTTCTTAAATATTGAGCAGTCTCAGATCTTTATGCTTCTAGTGAGCTCAATAAGAAAACAGCTGTGCCCAAATTCCTTGTGACGCTTAAGGCTCATTCAAACCCTTCCTTCCCTAACAAGATGCTTCTCCCTCACCTTAATAGTGATTCTTTGTCAGCAACATGAAATCAAATGCCCTGGTGGAAAGCAAATTCTGATATTTGCCGTAGTGTTAAATACTTCTGTGTGACTAAGAAAAATGGATGGAAGTGTACTTTTAGTTTTATTTCCTATTATTTATGGTTCATTAGCAGTCAATTTTTTCAGTTCTACAAAGTCCAATTTTCTAAATTTTCTTCACTCTCTTTCATTTCTATTTGCACACTAGCCAGTTTTTTTCTTGAGCTCATTTATTTCTTATAAACCTTCCTGATGCAACATTTTAATAGTCAACTTATTTTTAAGGTATCTTTTTTTAAACCCTTGCTTACTGCACAGCTACAAGCATGGAAGTCACTTGATCTTTTTTCAAAGGCAGAGGTTTTACAAAAAGATTTTGGTACTGTATATCATGGGTCTATATCCATTGAACCTTTGTTTAGAGTTGTCATATCAGGAATGACTCCTGTGTAGCCTTTAGGATGATGATGAAAAGATAGGTGCTTCTACCAGCCTTTCCCACTGCATGCTATATAGGCCCAGCATCAGGACACGAACACCAGGTAGATCCTGTGGACTTTGACCTTCTTCAGTCATCTTCCTACTTCCATGTAAAACTTGCTCTCACTAATGTAGAAGATTAGAAAGCCTATAATCCATTTCACACTGATGTTCTGATGATTGTTGAGAGATTAGTATTACCTTTTTAATATGATGAGTATTTGAAGATTAATAAAGCTTATTCCAAACCAGTGAGTCTTTAAAATTACAAATGTGGAAAGTATAATTATTCAGGGGAGACTCTGAACAAGAAGGCTCTTAAGAGGCTCACTGTGGTACACCAGACATGTTACCGTAAGTCCTTCAACTACTATTGGGAAGGCATATTCAACTATTTACCAGATGTATAATTAAGACCACCTATGTTCCCGGTATGGTGGTATTCAGCAATGAGAAAAGTATACAGAAGTTCCTGCCCCCATAGAATTTACATGGTGATGGAGAAGACAGATAATAAAACAAGAAGAGACATGTTATGTTATATAATGATAAGGGTAGTATAGGAAAACAAAGCAAGAGATCTGCAAAAGAAGAGGACTGTGATGGTCTCTGTGAAGAGACCAGATGGCTTTCCACAAGGGAATAATAAGTCCAAAGGCCCCAAGATATTCTTGGTGTGTTTCATAAAGGGCAGATACCCATGTAGCTGGAGTACAGTGGGAGAGAGCAAAAGAAGAAGATTAGAGATGACAGCAGGAGCCATATCATGTAGGGCCTTGTAAACTGTCATGCAGACATTTAGACTTTTGCCTTCTCCTGGAGGAGGAATAATTGAAGAATACCAAAGTGTTGAGTATTGAATGAAAGGGAATGGAGTGTATTGGTAGATGATCTCAGTGATCCTGCAAGAGATGACAGTGTCTTAGGCCATGATGTAATGGAGGAGGTTGCAACAAGGGGTTGAGTACTGAATATATTTTGAGCATAGAGCCAGCAACTATATTCTGATAGGACAGGTATGTTATTTGAGGGGAGGAGGCATACAGAGTGAATGTCTCTGGAAGGATAGAACTGACATGTAATGCACTGGGGAACGGCAGTGTCTAGTGTAGGTTTCCAGGGGAGAATGAGAAAAGAAATGGTGGTGTGTTGATTTTGGACCTGTCAAATTGGAGTCTGGTAGGCATTGAAAGGAAAAATGCTAAGGAAAAGACTGGGTGTTCGATATGTGGTCTTAAATTTCTGGGGTTGGTCATGTAAATTTGAATAGGTAAATTTGGGAAGGTGATGAAATCTAAATAGATGTAAAATCAGCATGTAGAAGGAGAGTCTCCATGGCTAGATCCTCTGGCCTCTACTTCTTACAACTATTCTAACCTTCAGGCACTCATCTGTAAAACGAAAGCAAGTATTATGGTGTCTAATTTAAGGAATTTCTGTGGTAATGAAGTTAGCAATTTATTTAACTCATATGGACAGAGGTCTGATAACAAGTGTGTGTTAAAAGTGTTGGCTAGTATGATTATTATCTACTACAAGTTATTCTTGCAAGTATAGATTTCAGTTGATCTTCACTTGATATTTCACTTGATCTTCCTATGGACAGGATAAGGAGGATATTATTTTTCTTGTCACAAACATGGAAACTAAGGCCCAGAGAGGATAAATCACTTGCCCAAGGAGACCTAGTTAGGAAATGGAGCAAGGAATATTGGAGTCCAAATCTGTTTGACCTCAAAGACAAAACAGTTAATCATTTTTATAAATAGTAAAGTCTGGTCTTGTGTGCAGGTCAAGACATCAGAAGATTAGAGTTGTAGTTCATATAAATAGCCAAGCCAGAAATTCAATGAGTTTAAGCTTAAAATAATCCTGTGAACAAAGCAACAGGATAATTTGAAATGTCAATGTGACATTCTGTACCAAGTAAATTAATAAGATGTGACTGAAGGCCTTTCTTGTCATGGCTGTAACAATCAGAAGCCATACTTTCTCTCCCCTCTAATCTCATGCTGTAACAATAGGCAATCAGTAGGAACATCCTTCAAATATCAGCTGAGTCATTTTCATATACAAAGGTGACATATTGTCAGTGCCCAATTTTATTCATTTCTGTTGGGAGAAGGTTTACTTTAAACACTATTATGTGGGGAAACACACAATATAAAACAGAGGCAATTTTCTATGATTAATTTGGTTTTGACAGAAAACACTTTAATCCTCTCTCTCTCTCATTTTTGTGTGTCTGATGGGTACTCAGGTAATCTGAGTGACCTTGAGACGCTGGACAAAAGTTGGAATGGCCTAGGAAGCATTAAAAACATTTGAAAAAATCCCAGGGGAAGATTAGTCCTCTTTTTTCTTTTTCTTTTTTTTTGTCATTTGTGGGGCTTAAATTCAAGGCTGAGGCACTGTCCCTGAGCTCTTTTGCTCAAAGCCAACACTCTACCACTTTGAGCCACAGCTCCATTTTGGTTTGCTGGTGGTTAAGTGGAGATAAGAGTCTCATATACTTTCCTGCCTGGGATGGCTTCAGACTGTGATCCTCAGATCTCAGCCTCTTGAGTAGCTAGGAGTACAGATGTGAGCCATTGGTGCCCAGCCTGAGGTTGGCTTCTTCTTATTTCAAAATCCTTTTCAGTTGTCAATTTCCTCAACTGCAGAGTCTTGGTTTACATTCTTGAGCAAAGCCTCTGGCCTTCTCTACTTGATATTACTACTAACTCCTTGAATCTCATCTAAAAATCTGTATAAGTTACTTTTCTTCATCATTGTGACTAAACATCTGACAGAAACAAGGTAAAGGTGGAACGGTTTATTTTGGCCTAAAGTTTCAGAGGATGTAGTCCCTTGTTGTTTGGTTCCATGAGCTTGGGCAGAATATCATCATGGAGGGCATGGACAGCCCATAAGCCAGTCATTGTCCTCAAAGGCACATTGCCTGTGACCTACTTCCTCCTAAGCCTGGCCTCCTGAAGTTCCTACAACCTATCAAAACATTGTCACCAGCATTCAACACATTAGCCTATGGGGGATATTTCATACTCAAACCATAACACCATCTATGTCCTAACCATGATTAGATTTTATTGTAATTCCCTAGTAGGCTACTTCAAGTTCTTCTTAGCATTTCCCTCTATCTGAATTACTTGTTGGTTTTCTGGTTTTAGACTTTCTGTCTCCCTCAAACTTAGAAATACTTGGATGGCCACATCCATTTTGACTTTTTAGCATCTTCTTGAGGACCAGTGTTGAGAGGTAGAAGTTAGAAGAGTTAGAGGACAGCAAGGATTTTGGTTTCATTTGCTGTCCTTTGCTGTGGTTTATTTGTTTAGAAGAACCCTCTTGACCTGCGTATTCATACATAGTCTCTAAATATAATGCTTGTCAGAGAGCTTTCACAGATAACATTCTTTTTAATTTTTTTTTAAAATTCATTTTTTTGCTTGAACTCTTGAGCCACAGTGCCACTTCTGGCTTTTTCTGTTTATGTGGTACTGAGGAATCAAACCCAGGTCTTCATGCAGGCTAGGCAAGCACTCTACCACTGAGCCACATTCCCAGCCTGAGATAGCATTCTTAATACAGGAAAAAAAATCTCATTGCCTGGACACTGTTTTGGTGACGTTATGTTTGGTTTCACTGGATAAAGTCCTACTGTCTTTCTTGTTGTAAGGGTTATTTAGATTTTTAAATTGTGCCTTGAGAAATGTGGTTTATTAGGTCTAAAGTGGGAAGTAGGTGCCTGAATTTTTTAAAATTTTATTTTATTGTAAAGATGCTCTACAGAGGGGTTACAGTTACATGTGTAAGGTAATGAGTACATTTCTTGTCAAACATTGTCACCCCTCCTTTGTTTTTCTCCTACTGTGCCTCCCTCCCTCCACCTTGCCCCCACCCTGAAGTGGTAAAGTTTGTTTCTAGCATAGTGTCTTGTGAGTAACATTGTTGCAATGGGTCATCCTGTGTCCTTGTTTCAGCATTTTGCAGGGTACCAACATCAAATACAGTAACAAGAGGTGATATACCATAGCGGAAGAGCATACAAAAGAAACAAAAAAAAATCACATAGTACATTCAAAACAATAGGGACCCTAGATGGTCATGTGATGGGTTGGTGGACAAGAGTCCCTGCAGTGCTTAGAATAAAAAAGACAATCTAATATAAGCCATGAATTATCCTTCTCGGTTTCAGGATGCCAGAGAGATCACAATTGTGGGATGTCAGGAATTTAGGTGACTCTATATCCTAGCTGGCCCAAACAGTATTAGTCAGAAAAATACTCTAGTTTACATTAATTCTAACTTTTACTAGATTGCTAGTTTCTAAAGTTTCAGTTTGACCCCAAGCCTAACCCATTCCCTAACTCTTCCCCTAGTCAGAACCCTAATCCTAAACACAAGTTGTATAGTTTACTTTTTTCCTTCCTTCCTTCCTTCCTTCCTTCCTTCCTTCCTTTCTTTCTTTCTTTCTTTCTTTCTTTCTTTCTTTCTTTCTTTCTTTCTTTCTTTCTTTC